>NC_136501.1:25808107-26020607 GCF_053919585.1 Euprymna scolopes
GTCAGTCATGTTGATGAGCCACAGGCGGTGAAACACATGTCCGTGGATAACTAATTCATCTATACATTATATTTCTTTTTAATTTTTTTTTTTTACATAGGCATCACCCATCAAGGCCCATAAACCACTCGAGGATAAGGGTTAAGAGTGCACAGTTGTCAATTGAACAATATAGTAATTGTTAGTAATAGAAATTAGGTAAATTTGTTAACTAAGTGGAACAGCTCATCAAGAACTTGTTTACATTGGACTTGAAGACAACCTCTATAAGTAATATATATATATATATATATAAGGGAAAGAAAATTAAAACTGTAAGTTGAACTTTACATTCAAAATTTATTGTTCGACTGAATACTCCAAAAAAACAATTTGCAAAGTCCTTATTCCGCGGAGTTTCAAAGAATGCTATCCTTATTATTCTTCTCATCAGAGGACATAAAGAAATCAGCAAATTATATTTGTAGCAATGCTAGAATTTGCTAGTTATGGCATTAAATGAAACCACAATTTATTGTAATTATAAATGATGTTTACCATTGCGTATATCAGGTAAACACTACATCGCTTTGTTTTCATTAATTTATATATATATATATATATATATATATATATATATATATATATAGTAATCATCCACAGACAGACTGTTTTTTTGTATCACAACTCTTCAGTGCAGCTAAATTAGAACCCGTTCCAAGTCAGAAATTTAACCTACAACTATCTAGTTGATAGTCTACAGCTCTACCCATTGGCTGATGAAATCGGTGCATTTTTTTTTCTTTTTATTTTTTTTTATTACATTTTCACCCCAAACAAGGCAAATTGCCACTTTGGTGTAGGGGGCTACTATTAGGGGCAACAACTACTGGGGTACTATGTAGGGATTTGGGCAGCAAGATGTCGGTTCATGTTACACTTAAACTTCTGCACGTCAGTACTGTTGGGGAAGCAGGGACCTGGAATGAAATTCCAAAGTCTAGCAGTTCTGGGGAAGAAACTATTGGAGTAGAAAGATCTTTTACATCTAGGGATCTCTACAGTGCAAATGATCTCGTCAAATGTCTATTTATATAAACATTTTAACTGTTACTTTCAAAGTGTTTGATTTGCTTGTTTATTTACAAACTAACAAAGAGTTTTGCATTATAAATACCAGGCGAAACCATTTACGACAGTGCTCAACCAAAAAAAGTCATGGCGGTGTAGCTTTTATCAAATATATCCCCACTTTTTCAAACCAGGCATAATTCATGAAAATAAGGTGGAAATGCATGCAAACCAAAAACAATTTAATATTTATCCTTTTTAAAAGGAAAATGAAAAAAACATTGCAGATGTTGTAGTTTATTTAAGGCAAAAAATATATTTAAAAGAGGAAGTAAGGTAACGACATCTAGGTGTCAGCCAGTTCTATTCCTAATTTGGAATGTGGCTAGAACACTTCCTAATAATAAAATAATATAATTCCCTCTGGTAAAAATGAAAAACATTAAATTAATAAATTCATTATAATAGTAGGTTAATGTTTCTAAATCTCTTTTTTTTCTTCTTTTTTTCTTTTTTACCGAAAACTTATTTAGGAGCATGTTATTAGGTTGGTGCAAAAATAATGTCGTTTTTTGACGTTTAACTATATATATAATATATACAACATTATCTTTGCACCAACCTATTACAAATCAATCCTAAACTGACAAAAATTCAAAGGGTGTACATGTTAATGCAATGAGATGAAATCAAATATAAAAATTCTGTTTTCACATGTACAAAAACGATAAATAAAAAAAAAAAGAACTAAAAACTTTACTCATAAAAATATAACAGGATATCAATCTTCTGATGATGTGTATATTATTAAATACTAGCCTAGGTGTCCGGCGTTGCCCGGGTGTTTGGAGGTGTGTGTTGAGCAAAAAAAAAAAGTAGTAGTAGGCAGGCTCGAACCTGTGACACAAAGGCAGAAAAAAAAGTGAAAGAAAATCTGACGTCTTACCACTACTCCATGACGCTACTGGTAGTTCAGAACGTTAAAATTTGGCAAAGTCAATCCAACTGATACGATGACTTGCAAAAATGGCTCGCAAAAAATCGACCTTTTCCCTGTAGAAAACTGGCAAGTTGAAGGTAAAGGAATTAATGTTTTTGGACAATTTTTCGATATTTGTCGTCTGCTCTGTGCATGAATCTCCTTTATTTAGCATAAGCTAATTGCACCAACTGCAACTGCACAAGATCAAACAGTGTGTTCCACACCCATTTTCATGACTTCATACCATTTGTTAGGCTCGTGGGTTAATTAGTCAGCACAATTACAGTGTGATGCTACCAGCGTTACACTCACAGATAGCCCATACTCAGAGATACTTCAGCGTGTCTAGTCTTCGTTGGATCAACATTTCACTGGCTGCCTTAGTATGGATTCTTGTTCGCCCTGAAAGTGTATCAGACACCCAGTGTTAGACCCAGAGAGAATCTGTGTATAGGTGCAATTTTTTTGATTGCGATTGCAGCACCAGATTTATACTTTTTACAACAGCGTCCAATTCTGCCAGGTTGATGTACTGAGCATCACTTATGGGTCGCAACCAAGATGCATCCTCAAACATGTTTCCTCTTTGCTCTCATGAGATTCCTAACGTTAATGAATTTGCATTGACCCACACATTTACATTGTCACCAGCAATGTACCACTTCCCACGGGCAGGGTCCTTCTCATTCAATTTCTCCAGAGATTCTGTTATCATTAGAGTTAGGAGAGCATCATCAGGTACATCATCCCAATCCGTGGTCAGCAAATTCGCTTTGTTTAATAACACCACAGCTGCACGGAGCCAGCCACAGGCTGGTAGGTGACCAACCAATTTCTTCACACAAGAAAAAAATGGTCTGCCGTGCAATGTCAGGAATGCCTGAAATCCCACTGCCACGCCTCCATCGTAGGGTGCCTTCTTCCTCACAGATGTCCAACCCCAATACGCATGCACCATCTTTCAGATGTTCAGGACCCTTGCACTCCAGGCTGAACTGAGCTAATTTTTCTCTGACACACAATGCAGACTGTACATCCTCATTGGCATACACTTCGTCAATGTAGGCTGATGCTGCATGCTCAATGGTCTTTTCCTGGGACAGCATTGTATTTACAATAGTCTTCATGATCTGTGGTACCACATTTAGACCAACGCCGTCATGTCAAGCAGTACCTCTGACCTTGAAACCACACTGTCTGGAATGGCTACAATGTTTCATCCATTCACACCTGCAAATAGGCCTTCCGCAAATCTAATATCGATACATTAGAGCTTTTCTGGCTTCATTCTCTCAGCATCAGCAGTGTAAGCCTCAATGAGCTTGTTGAGTTCACGATAGTCCAGCACTGGTCTTACTTTCAACTTATTATGCTGGACCACCACCTTTGGGAGGTCTAAGCTTGTCGTCAGGCTAGGGGATCAACCATCCATCTCGAATCCATGCCTAAGCTCTTGCTCATATTCATCATGACACCATTCTTAAGTTCGGTTGACACCCTTCCCTCAGTGCACTTCCATGATGCAGTCCAGGCCTTCTGGCAATGGTTGTAGTTTATCTTGAAATAATTGATGTGGACCGTGGCACAAAAAGCGCACACTCCTGTCTCATTCAATGACAATTCCCCCAATGCCTTGATAGCATCATATCCTAGCAATAAGTTGAACCCTGGCAAATCCCCTTGTGCCACAAACACATTGATTTTTGCGGCCACACTGGAATTCGTATGAATCTTCATGATTCTGGCTCCATAGCACGCTTGTGTCTTGCCAATTATTGTGGTGACTTTGATTTTCTTCTTATCCCAGGTTCGACGCTATCTGGCATTCACTATGGTATGTGAGCAGGGCACTTAGTTTACATATACAGTCATTTTTGGTTGTGCCTCATTTACATCTTGTCCGGGGAGCAGAGCAGTGCTGACGTCTTATCCCCTAACGTTTTCTGCACAGTTTTTGGACTAGGTGTCCAATACTGCTGCATTGGAAACAGCATGCATGTCCCCACCCACCTGTCAGTGCAATTTTTGCGAAATGAGCCTGCCGGCCGCAGCGGAAACATCTCATTGGTTGTGGGATTCAGACTAGGTGTCTCCCCTGTACTATTCTGGAGTGTCTGCGCTGCAATTACAACTGGTTCCTCTAGCTCCTCCTCTGATGATGGCTTCAGCGTGTTCCAACAAATGTTCCATGGGTATTGCTGAAATGCTGGTGGAGGCTCTCAGCAGTTGCTTTACATGGGTTGGAAGGCTGGTCACAGTTTTGATACTCCACCACCAAACAGGATTGCAAGTTTTTTTCAGTTCTGCAAAAAAAAAAAAAAAAAAATATCCACAGTTGCTCCTGGCATGAGTCTCCTTAAAGCGAATTTCTCATAAGCTGTACACGGGTTCATGGCAAATGCCTTGTACAGTGCATTTTTAATTGCCGTCAAATCGGTCTTCTCAGCAGCACTAAGTTGTTGATATACACTGAAGGCGTCTCTAGCTAATCTCAAGGGAATCACTGTGTGTATCCTCTTTACTTCACACAGGTTGCACATCAACTCGACTCTTTCGACCCAATCAACAACAGACGTGGACCCATCAGCTTCAAATCAAACGAATAAAAAAAATGGCCAAAAAATAACTTGAAATAACTTTGCTGCCGATTTTTCCTTTTCAAAAAAAATAAATTTGTTCTTCCAACAGTTGCTTCCTGGTAATGGTTAAACAAAATGCCTGTTAACTTCATTTCCTTTCTTCACCCCTCTTCCACTTCTCACACCGTTTTTATCCCCCCCCTCACATGACCTGTAAACATGTGATTTGGGTTTGGTATAAAAGCTCAGTCAATCTCCATGGCGTCTCTCTTTCAGATTTCACCTGAAAGTAAGTTCGTTATTGTTGTTTCTTTTACGTATGGCCACACAAGGCACAAACACGTGGGCGATTGCTTCTTTAATAACTATCGCATATCCTTTGATCGCTCCATCATTACATGATCTGTGATTCCAAGTATTAGAAAAGCAAACCTGGTTTAAGAAGAAAAAAACCCAAAAAAGATTTACGTACAAATATGAATGCCGTCCAAAATAAGCAAAATAGGGGAATCGTCATTGAAGAAATTTTTTTTATATGTCTATATATCTATATAAGTGAAATTGTGTGTGCGTGTCTGAGTGTGTACATTTCCCTACCAAACTACTCTGTCAATGTTCAGTCTGCAGACTCAAGATTTTACATAAGGGGTACTAAGATTTGGGAAAATCTTTTTAATTGGTTTTCAACTAGAAATTTGGCTGTCAAGTGGTCAAAGTTCAACGATTTGACCTTTGAAAACTCTACCAAACTCCTCCACCAATTTTGGGTCTAAACACTTGAATTTTTAAATGTAGGTTACTTGGACATAGATCAAACTTTTTAATTTGATCTGAGCCCAAAACAATAACTGTTAAGGGGTCAAAATTGAGGTCAAAGTTTAAAAAAATTTTACCTTTATGGTCTCTACCAAATTACTCAACCAATTTTTAGTCTAAACATTTGAAATTTTACATAAAATGTATACAGACATAGAGAAAGCTTTTTAAGGGGCTAAAGTTCAAAAGAGTTGACCTTTGCGCTCTCTAGTAAACTATTCAACCAATTTTGGGTCTAAGCATTTGAAATTTTACATAAAGGGTATTCAGACATGCAGCAAGCTTTTAAATCAATTTTTGGGCGTAAATTTGGCTTCCAAGAGGTCAAAGTTGAAAAAGTTGACCTTTGTAGACTCTACCAAACTCCTCCACCAATTTTGTGTATGAACGCTTGAAATTTTAGATGTAAGTTACCTGGACATGAGGCAAAATTTTTAATATATATATATACATATGCATATAAAGTTATGAACATTATATAGGACCCGAACAAAGCCGGCCGAACTGCTAGGATATACTAAAGTGATATTTTTCTTTATTTTCTCTCCATGATCCTTTTACTATTTCTTTCTCACTTTACTTCATTTCAATCTAATGATACTAGAATAACAGCAATAACAACAATCATAATAACAGCAATAGCAGCAATCATAATAACAACAATAATAACAATAATTGTGCCAATGACAATAAACAAAAGAAATCAAGAGAAAGCGTTCTTATTGTTAACATGCAAATATCCCAACGGAGTCATTTAAAATTGGTTTCAGCATTAAGCAGAGTAAATAGAACAAAACTTTAGCATTTATAAAGTAAAAGAAATACTTATGAGGTTCAGGGTTCTTCATTTCCTCAATTGGCCTTGCTAGATTTCATCATCATCATCATCTATATAAAGCTAGGAGGAGTTGGTTGGTTGGTTGTTTTTGTTTTACGGCATATCAACCCTTTTCATGTTATTTAATGCCGAATCCAAAGAGTTTGAAGAAAAATTTTTTTATAGAATATATTTGTGGTTTTCAAGTCGGTTTCTATTTAATCCATAGTTGGGACCTTAACAGATACTACCACTCCGGATCAGAGTGGACCTGGGAGCAATGGCAATTAAAGGGTGGCTCCACACTCCCCAAAGCCCGCAAGCTGGGGCCTCACCACTGGATATAGTTTAAGGTCATATCCAGGACCCTCATTGAGGGACTTTTACCCTCTGCAGGGGGGCAGTCGGTGTATTCTAATGCCCCACTGACAGGGCGACTAGGAAGAGTACTCCGTACAAAAGTATAACATATTTCTATTAAAGCTTCTGTCGCTTCTTTATCTTTTACTCCTCCCCCTTCCCCCTGTCACCCCTCCCTCTCCCTACACCCTAGTTCTCTCTCTGTATATACACACAGAATGTTTGTAAGGGAATTAATTCCTTGATTAAAAAACAGAACTATTTTCCCTTAGTTAATACTAGCGTTGGGACGATTAATCATAATTGGAATCAGGAATCAGAAAAATCAGAACTTTTTAAGGTATCAAAATCAATATTGAAATCGCAAAAATTTGTGCTGATGCCAAAAAACTATTCTTTTAATTGTAATTTTTATTTTTATTTTGTCTAAAGCAAAATCTTCAACTGCTGGTAGTAATGATAAAACAATAAATATTTATTGATTTTAAACTACAAGTTAAACTAAAACCTAAAGATCCTCCCCACAAATGTATTAAGGAAAATATCTGCACATTTAGCATATGTTTTTATAATATACAGGAAAAATAACAACTCAATAGTTAAATATTTAGAGATTTATAAAGAATTGGAATCGGTAAGTTTATCAGAATTGGAAATTTAGTATGGAATTGAAAATTTAGTATGGAATTGAAAATTTAGTATGGAATTGAAAATTTAGTACGGAATTGAAAATTTAGTACGGAATTGAAAATTTAGTACGAAATTGGAAATTTAGTACAGAATTGGAAATTTAGTACAGAATGTAATTGTATCAAAACCAGGAAAAATATTGGAATTTTCCCATCATTAGTTAGTAAATTATCTGGCTGGAAAACTGACACTCCTTTGATGAAATCTGCACCTGTTTAGCATCAAATATTGAATATTTTTCGCTACATTTTGATAATATTTATCTGGGCAATGCCGATCAAAAAAAATAACAACTTTGTGGGTATATGTTTATTTGGTTTTAGCTTTACCCGAACATACAAACCTACATACATACACACAGACAGCTGCGTTTTTAGCATGGATTCCATGAATAAAGCTTCTTTCAACTGCCCGTCTGTGGAAATTTGTTCCACTGGTTTGTTTTACAGCTGACTACAATATTGCTGTCTTCAAGTCCAACATAAACAAGTTCTTATTAAACTGAACTCATAAATAATCTAATCATACCAAAATTTCACTACAAACGATTATTATGTAACTGACCTAATGACTACATGACACACATTGACCTTTATCTTCAAGTGGCCTCCAGACCTTGATATGTGGTAACCCCTTTGTAAAAAAAAAAAAATCTTTCAAGGTTGAGCATGAAATCTCGTCGGGCAATGCCAGGACACGAGCAGCTAGTGTGATAATGATTATCTTCTGCATTACAAGTCATCAACTGATTTTTTGTCAGAAAATTTATTTTCTAAAAGAGTCTCCTTTAATGGACATGTTGACCAACTTGTTTTTCAGAAAACTTATTCAATTAAATGAAATTTTGGCCTTAAAATTCTTCTGTGCTCTCAGATTTTTAGTTATTCTTACTTATTGCCTAAAAATTCTCCCCTTCACTCTCTCCCTCTCTCTTTCTCTTCTAATCTCTCTCTTTCCCTTTCTCTTCCATTTCTCTCTCTCTCTCTCTCTTTCTCTCCTTCTTCTTCTCTCTCTTCCTGTAACTCTGCTCTTTTTCTCACCCTCTTTCATGTTCTTCGTCTCTCTCTATATATTTCTCTTCTAATATCTCTCTTTTCTTCTCTCTCTCTGTTCTTTTTCTCCTTCTTCTTTCCCTCTTTCTTTTCTCCCTTTATATAAAACAATGTTTGCTTAACATGAAGCAAAAGTTCAAAATAATGGGTCATGCTAGATTTATAGATTTATTAAAGTTTGATCTGAAATCTCTTTATGCTGCAGATTTTATTAAGCAAGCGTCAAGCAGAGAAAAAGTCGAAGACATGATATGGAAATTAAAACTGAACCAAGTTCTGATAGAAGTTAACCAAATTGCATTCTCACCATTGCTTCCCATGCCAGATCAGTTTCTCCTTTGAAACAAGTCATACTAATGAGATGTTCTCAACATGAGATTGAGTAATTTGATTTTAATTCCCATAAATCATATTTGGTTATTATTATTATCTAAATATTAATTTACTTGTCTGTACGTCCAGTGTCACACAAAAAAACATCATCATCACCATAAACATTAGTTGATGAGAAACGAATTACCTCCCTTTATAGTCACTCTTTATCAGTTAAAACACTTGGCTGTCTGTATATGGTTTCAAATTAGTTATTTTAGTTTATAATTAAAAAAATGTCATGTTGAGAAGACTAAACTTTTTTTTAAATTATAGTTTTTTTTTAAATTATAGTTTTTTTTAAATTAAAAAAAAGTGCAATTAAATTAATATCTGTTCCTTTATAATTTATATTAAAAATTATTCAGAAAAAAACAAAACAATATGTTGTGTGTTGAATTTTTATTGAAAAAAATATCTAAATTTTTAAAAATCAATTCTTTTTAGCTTTAAAAGGTTAAAAAAGAATTTGCTAAAAAAATGCTTTAAATCCGTTGTTATTTGTTTTGTTTTATTTTTTATTCATTTTTATTTATAATGTGTTTTAAAAATTTTCAACTACTATGGAATTTCCACGGGTTCTGCTAGTTATTATTATTATTATTATTATTATTATTATTATTATTATTATTATTATTTGTTGAATATCATTTATTCATTTCGTATGAATCAAATGATTTTTGTAAGCATATGTTTCCCCAGCATCTTTCTAGGCATAATTACATTGACACACCGGTTCTCATCAGATTACCAAAGTTAAGCAACATTGAACCTGGCCAGTACCAGATGAGTGACCATTTAGAAATAGCAGGTGCTGTATGTGCTCTCTGCTTACCTTGGCATTGTTTCCAGTCGTCCTGAATTTCTACTTGTCACTCGAATAAAACTTTGCTCATGCAGTAGAGGTATGGTTGGAGATTATGCAACTCTTGCACCAAAAAATTTCATGTTCAAGTCAGAGCATCATCAGGGATATTCATGTTCTTCATCGACAACAATGGACGAACAGTTTAGTTATCTTTCTAGTTAGAATTCTTTGTATAAAGACATCGGGTACTAACAATATGGACCACTTGAAGGTTGCCAACATCTCTAAGTGAAAGTGTTTCTGTGGAACAAATTGGATTCGAACTTGCAACACCCAGATTGCCAGTTTGTGTTGTTAACCACTTAGCCATTGGTACCTCCTCAATGATGATGACAATGATGATAAGATCTCAGTTTTTACTTACTCATGTATAGGTCAAATAGTTCGCTTTGAAAAAAAAAAAAAAACTGGTAAAAATGTTTGTTCGCTCACTAAAACATCCTATATTAATTTGGAAATACCAACATCTTTATTAAGTAATAATTCTGAGTTTTAAATAAACATCATCTTTTTTTCTTTTAAAGTATGATTCACTGCTATCTATATCTAATCTTTTCCATCAGCTGAGATTCCTTATTTTGAACTTGCTGTGTCATCGTTATCATCCCTACTAAGAAAATAAGTACTTCTTGTTAAAATTCTAGAAAATCTTGACTATTCCTAGCAAAGCTATTTCATTGGGTATAACAAGGTTTGATCACCTCCTCCTCCTCCCTGCCCTCTTCCTCCCTGTCCTCTTCCTACTGCTTGTTGTAGTCCTTATCTAGAAATATTTTATATACGCGAATAAGTTCTATTTTCTTTAGCATGAGGAAAAAAGAAAACAAGAACAGATTAATCCTTAAGACGCATTCATTCAATCTGTTCATTAAGCAAAGCCAATTCTGTTTCAAACGTAAATGTAACAGACCAAAGAAAAGTCCATTAAAAAGGTGACGAACTCTCGTCTGTAAACCAGTTCCTTCCCAAGGGAAATAACTATGGTCTCGACTAGAACTCCTACTTAAATGGACTTCAAAATCCAAAACAAATTTTTAGATTAAGGGCAGCCATAAAAAAAAAGCAAAAAATTTGGGGAGGGGGCAGGAAAGGACACACTATGCATAAAAAAACTGTAAACAATTTATATTGCTATTGTTTAGTAGAAAAGACAAATTAAGGAATTTGACTGGTGGTAAGTTTTGGTTTAAAAAACTTTGAAATTTACTTCACGTTTTTCTCTCTTAGAGGAGGTCAAATTTAAGAGAATTTTTAGGAGTGCGTGCTTCAAAAGACAGAAATAATAGGTGTTTTTAAAAAGATGAAATCCAAGATTTTATGGAAAATTAGATAATTTTTTGTTAATTTATTCTAAAAGGTTTGCCATTTTTTAAAATCAAGTGTGGAATATATCTTTCATGTGATGTCCATTTTCAGTGACACAAGTATGAATGCGTTTTTGAAAGTTTGCATTCACTTTCTGCAATACCTCTCTGTCTATTTCTTCAATTACAAGACAAATTTCTTCCTTTAATTCTTCAATGTTACAAGTTTTCTTGTGGTAAACATATTCCTTAACATATACCAACAAAAAAATCACATTTTGACAAATCAGATGACCAAGGAGGCCATGGATTTTCATGGAAATAAACCGTTTGCCAAAAATTTGTCAGGGAACATCCATTGAATTTCTGGCAGTATGCGCTGTTGCTCCATCTTGCTGAAACCACATACATCGGATTGGAATTCAATTTCATTTTAATGCAGACAGAAATTATCGATCATCTGGATGTAACGCTTAAACAGAATTCCAAGCATTATCTTCAAAAATATAACATCCAATCAGTTCAGTTTCTACTCTAGCGCACAATACTGTTATTTTTTGGCTATGCACTTGTTTGTCATGCAGTTCTTTAGGATTTTCTCCAGCTCATTAGCAACAATTCTGTTGATTAACTGTTTCATCCAGATGAAAATAGGCTTCATTACTAATTTAAAAAATGAGGTTGTCATTTGTCTTGAAAATCTATCCAATCTGACGTGCAAAGTAAAGCTGCTTTTCATAGTCTGCTTGCTGAAGATTTTGTATGATGGCTAATCTGTATGCATGGAAGTGGAGTTCTTCATGCAAGATGTGCCTTATAGGGTTAACACTAATTCTAAGCGGGCGGCAAAATGTTTCTGAGTAGATTGCTTCAGACCCCTGAGAATAGCTTCTCGAATGCGCTCCACATTATGTTGGGTTCTTACTGTTTTTGGTGCCCCAGGAGGCTTTTTTTCTGCAGTATGCCTTCTGTGTGAAGAGAATGAACCCAGTTAAAAATTGTGTCTCTTTTAGAAATTGCCTGAATTCTCTCTGAACAGCTAGGACTGACTCGTTACTTTTCACATAGCTATCGTATGCAAAAACCTTATGTTTAATTGTTCACATTTTGAACTTTTATCTGAAGCAAACAAAATAATTCATAATTATAAAATGGCATGTCTATGCAACAAATATGGTATCTATGTGATGTATTTTTAATAATATAGGGCAAAGTGATAGCAATTTCAAAAACGCCTGTTATTTCTGCCCCACCTGTATTAATAGTGAAAACACAGCATGGAAGGAAAAACAAAACATCTTTTAAAACAACAACAAAAGGGGTTATTCCAGTAGCAAAAATTTGGGTAGTGTTCCAGTGAGCAAAATAAAGTGTTCAAAGTTCTTTGTGCTGTTGAAGCTCGGCCAGTAGTTACCTTTAAGGGAAGATCGTTAATGCTGGATCGTCCAATGGATGGTGATAGGAGAGGGAGAGAGAAGGGTTACCTTTATTTGATGCTTCCTTGGTTCCCAAAGAAGTTCCTCAGGGGTAGATGGAATCAATGCGCCCTGCAAGCTGATTGGTCAGCGTTTGGCCAAATCGCCCAGCAGGGACATTGATTCGCGAGAGTAAATAAGTCTTTATTTTATTTATAACTGCTACAATTCTTAAATTTTTCAATTTTGAATTTTTTATCAGTCACCAACTTTAGTTCCTCTCTCAGTCTTTCTGCCTGTCTCTCAAATGGACAGTCTTTGGGTGATCATTCCAAGCTTTTCTCGAATTTTCACTTGAGACAAATCTTATGATTCATTAGCTAATCACAAATCATGTCACATTTTATGATTGTCTGAGCAATGAGACACTTTGTTTCACCTAAAAGAATGGATTCTAGTGCCAAATCATAATATGTAGGCCGGGTCTTTTAATATTTGTTGGCAGGTAAGTATTTTTATCAGATATGACGGATGCATTTTCGTGATCTTTTTAATTTGTCAGCACAAATTGTCTTTTTTGAATAATACCAAAGAAATACTGGTCAGTAAGAAACAACGATGTTTAATTTGCCAGCTTAAAGGCTATTTGGGTTTGACTTGAAAAATCTAACTTTATTTCACTTTTTTGTTTCATTTTACTTCAGTTGAAATTATAGTGCAGCATAATCACGTTGACACACCGGTTCCCATCAGATCACTGAAGTTAAGCAACGCTGAGCCTGGTCATTGTTAAAATGGGTGACCAATTTGACAATTCCAGGCGCTGTATGTAGGAGGACATCGACACCTCCCTGCAAGAGTTGCAAAAATCTAATGCCGTCATCTCTCCTGACAGGAATATGCGACTGGGGACCGTATGTGAATTTCATACTCCCATGAAACTTCCTCCTTTGGAGGAAGCTGGTTAAACCCGAATAGGGTTAGTGCCAACACATAAGCACACACACACACAGTCAAAATTCTTAGAAATCAAGGAGGGTCCCCTTCCTAAGACTAACATTTGATCTCTATGTGAGATATATAGATATTTGATTATTCCATTAAAGTTCTCATTTACCTCTCAGACATCTGATTTAGTAAAGAAGTTGAGAACATAATTCTTCTCTACCCAATTGACCATTTAAATATGTTATAGTATACATTTCTTGTGGTCTCTTGGTGTTACTGGATTCCAGGACAAGAATTCATCTAGTCTAGTGTAGTATCCAGCTTCATGCTGTTACTTTAGATAATATCACTTGAAGAAGGTGCACCATTAAAGCCAGTGTGGCGCAGCCATAGTGGGGAAATCTTATTTGTGCTGCGAATACTATGTGATTTTGAATATTTAGTCAGTTTACATGTAGCAAAAGTATCCTCATGCCAGGTTGTCCTGACAAACTCCTGTACAAAGAGACCTTAGACAGTCGCAGATAGTTTCTAGTAAGTAATCAAGTTTCTCTCTTTAGAAATATAGAGTAGATTGCTACTATTAAATCGATTCTATGTAAGTAAATAACGGTTTGTAGTATTGTTGTATTGTTGGTGCCCGGGCAACGCGGGAAAGTGTACTAGTCGATTATCTATATATTAATACGATAGTATGTGTGTTATGCTTACATCCGGGTCATTTAATTGATATGTACTTCCATTTCTTGTCATGAATAATTTTAGCAATTTTGGTTTCGGTTTCGATTATGGCTGAAGGAACTCAAATTATATATATATATATATATATATATATATATATATATATATATATATATATATATATATGTACATTTTTTTTTTTTTTTCATAAGTTTTTATTTCGGTTTTGATTCAAGCTAATGCACCCAAGTCATATGGATATATTTTTTTTATTTTTGAAATGACAACTTTATAATATATAAAAATATATATAATATATAAAAATCGATAGAACATTAACTCTATAATAATATATACGAAATCTGCAAGAATTAAAATATATTTAAGCGTACTTTATGACCAGGCTTTGCTGGGCATTCGTGCTAGCTTAGATAAATACTTTTGCAGTTTTAACAAAAAAGCTACAATAATATCAGAGCGTCTCCATTTACACTAAATATCTACAGAATACCAACATGAATATATTATATATGAATGTGCCCACTGTGGAATTTCCACTGGTCCCGCTAGTTATTATTATGTTTCATATTTAAAGCAGAATGTCAGTTAAAATAGGTATTTTAGAATAAAATATTTATTTACAATAAAATATTTGCTGATGATATAATGCTCTGTAACAGGCATTAGGAAAAAAACGAACAAACATATCTAAGACAATAGTAGAAACACTAGTAATGGAATGGGACAAAAAAAAAAATGGGAACATTATCAACACTAATTTATTTATTGCGGACTATTATCCTCATCTTTCTTACTTGTTGTTTCACAACGGTTTTGCCAACTATTCCTCTGGCCTTCGTCAGGTGGTAATCGCGACGGAATTGGAACTCCAAATCTCCAAACTGCATTCTCAGCAATTAATGCCATCCATAGTTGTTGTCATCTCACCACGTTTTGGCCAAGTAAACCTCTGGCCAGCTTTGGATAGGATTGAAACCGCTATCTTCAGACAACTCTCACCTGGAGCCGTAGAAATTCAACGTCTCTATCCACTGCGCCACGAGCCCCGATTTGATGTACATGTTCCATTTCAGATCAGGAGTAAAGATCAGGCCCAGAAGCTTGTTAAAACATGAAGCCTCCTCAAGACAAGAACCATTCATTTCAATTGATGCCAGACAGGGATCAGAGTGTTGATGATGTAAAGATAGAAACTTGGTTTTAGATGCATCAAAATTAATCAGCCAGCTCTTTCCCCATTAAGATCAAACTTAAGAATTTTCTTGAGCACTCTCCCCACCCCACCCACACACCTTGGGATTTGGGGCCTAGTGTTCAAAGGAGAATGGAATGATTTAAATTGATTATTCTTAAAGCGGGCGTACTTTGGTCCTAAGGGAAGAATTTGAAAACAAAGGAATTTCAAATCTTACCAAAGGCAAAATTGGAAAGGAATCCAAATCATGTGGATCAAGAGTATTGGCGGAAACAAAAATTAAATGATTATTTAAAATGTGGGAAGCTATCAAAGAATCAATAGCGAGAGTGTATGGCATTAACTTGGGACTTGAATTTGAACAATGTAAGTTGCAAAGCCCATTAAGTATCAATTTACAAATCATGTCATTAAAAACAATCTTTAGGTTTTACCATTATTACTGTGATATCAAGAAAACTAGTATATATATATATATATATATATATATATATATATATATATATATATATATATATATACTAGACTACCCGTGACCCGTTGGGTCAGTATCTTATATTAGCTATGGAATTCATGTATGAGCGTGACACTTGTGACATAAAGAAAATAAATTTTTTTTACATAACAAAAACATTTCTATGAAAGTATATTAAAATGAAAAAAAGAATATAGATAGATTTCTATGAGTCGTTCTGTAATTGATTATTTTTAAAAAAAAATTTACAGCTACTGAATTATAAGTGGTTGGCCATACTTATTATGTAAATGTTCACTGAACAGATACCATAATACTTACTATAGTTAAATTCAAATTTTGATATATCTGCTTTTTTTAATTTTTTTTACATCGTTCATTTCTGTATTATGTTTAAGTTATTTTAGACCCCACTCTTCCCATGTTAAATAATAATTTTGAAATAATAGCGTTAATATTTCAGTGTGCAGATTATGCGCGCATGCACAACCGGATGTCGTAAACCGGAAAGTGGGTTGCATACATTGTTACAAGGTCATTTGAGTTTTATAATTATTTATATAAATATATAATTATTTACTATAATAATTATTAAATACCTACAGACACTAGTGTTTCATTCTTTCGGGAATCATCAGCGCAGGGTGTCACGATTAACACCAGTCAAGAGATTCGAACCCGGTAACAGAAGTCATGTCTGGCTTCATTAACAAGGAATTCATTCGGCTACCGTCAACTGCAAGAAATACAGTTGAGATTTAAACATTTATTCTTTTCAAATGCTTTTAATGTCAGTCAGAGTGATCTAATCATTATGACGATCTGCACATATGAGCTAAGTTGACTGACTTATTTCAACTGGAACTGCTCAATGATAAGAAACGAGTTTCTTAAAGGGGTTGACATAATTATTTACTATAATAATTATTAAATACCTACAGACACTAGTGTTTCATTCTTTCGAGAATCATCAGTGTAGGGTGTCACGATTAACGCCAGTCAAGAGATTCGAACCCAGCAACAGAAGTCATGTCTGACTCCATTAGCAAGAACAAAATCCATTCGGCTACCGTCAACCGCGACAAATACAGCTGAGATTTAAACATGTGTGTATCTCTCTCTCTCTCTCTCTCTCTCTCTCTATATATATATATATATATATATATATATATATATATATATATATGTATATATACATAAAATTAGAGTTCATATGTTCAAATTTCATTTAAAAAGGATTATTTTTCAAAATAAAAATTTATTGTTTAAACTAAAGGATACAATGCTTAAATTAGAATCCTTAATCCATGGATTTTCAATGTAAGTACATCTTCCGAGAGAAAAAATTCTAGCAAAATATTAATATTTGTTTGAAATTATTTTGTTAAATAACACGTTTTTTTTTGTTTTTTTTTAAATTTTTGCAAAGGATTGTTTCTGATTTACTTTGAATGCATCACCGGAAACTTTTAATAATATGGAACTTAATTAAACTATCATACCTCTTTCAAGAATTAGTTCCGTATTTGGATACCAATTATCATATCCTTTTTTTTTTTTTTTTGCTTTCAACAATCATTCCTTTTCTCTATATCCCTTAATGGTATTTCATTTTTAATATTTTCTCTGTGTGTGCTATATAGCAAAATAATTTCGAACAAATATTAGTATTTTGCTAGAGTTTTTCCTCTGAGAAGATATATTTACATTAAAAATCCATGGATTAAGGATTCTAATTTAAACATTGTATTCTTTAGTTCAAACAATAAATTTTTATTTTGAAAAGCGATTCTTTTAACATGAAATTTGAACATATAAACTTTAATTTTGTTTACTCTCTCTAGTATAATGAGCAATTCTATTTGGCTGGGATTGTCTTATAGAAATTTTTATTCCAGTATTTTATAAAATTTGAAACCGCTAGATTCACTAATCAGTAATCTAATATATATATATATATATATATATATAAGTCCTAGAGTGGATGAAACGCGGAATATTCAGTGTAGCTTAATCGCCATATATATTTTATAACTGACTATATATATATATATATATATATATATATATATATATATATATATATATATATATATATATATATATATATATATATATGTGTGTATTTCAGGTTAAAAATATCCAAAAGTAGAAAAACCATTGAATTTCAACAAGGTTGTTGATAGTGTTCAATTAAAAGTGCAAGATATTATTTTAATTTTATTCAATTTCCAAAACAAAATTACCATGAGACGCTACAATAAATCTATTGTTTCAGTCTTAAAACATCATCAGGCGACAATATACCTCTGTTCTTACTTGAGGCCAGTTTTTTAATGAAAATGAAAAACGAGTATAAAAATCGAAAAAATAGAAAAAAGAGATAAAAAAGAAAAGGAAAAAAATCCTTTCCGTTTTTTTTCTTTTTATTTTTATATTCAGGTTTTCATTTACATTAAAAAAAACTGGCCTCTAGTAAGAGCAGAGATATATTGTCGCCTGACGATGTCTTTTGAGGTTGAAACAATAGATTCATTGTAGCGACTTATGGTGATTTTATTTGCCTAAATTGAATAAAATTATATACATACTAGCAGTTCCGCCCGGCTTTGCTCGAGCCCTTAATGTACTGTTTATAAGGTTATGTGCATATGTATATATTAAAAGTGTGAATATGTAAAGTAATGCCTTTCTGTATAATAATCTTCCTTAACTACCATAGAGAAAAGACAGACACTTTTATAGATATATAGATAGATCGATAGATTGGTTGGATGCAATATATAGTAATGATTTAAAAAGTATAAAAATAAAAGACTCGTGTGCCACCACCGAGAATTGAAACCAAAACACTGAGCTCACGATTTATTTTGCCTCTGCCATCAATGACTGGGCTATGAAAACATGCTTACTGCAAGACTAAAAATTAAAAGATGAACCAATAGCTACTATGTTATGCATTTGTAATGCCGGCATTCGACCTTCACCTGGAATATTTTATTTCTTTAATTTTCACACTTTTGCACAGATTTTTCTGGGCTAAAACCCAAATATAAAGTTTTGCATGGATCAAAATACCTTGTATATGAAGTTTTATGTCTGAAGACCAAAAACTCTAGGAGGAGTTTGGTAGGCAAAATTTGTTAAACAAAAATATACACGCATACATAAATATATATGAAAAATATTTTTTGCTTACTACAAACTTTTTACGCAAATATTACGCGAGTATAAATCATGTAGAATATCTGCATGAATATTATTAAACGTAATAGTTAACTAAAGATGATTATCCCATTAGAAAACCAAAGCAACCAATAGGGAATTAATTCAAATGAATGTTTAAAAAAATATGCAAATTAGCTAGATCTTTTGTTATTGAATGCAATTCCACAATCCATAATAGCATTTTCTTTTCAAATAAATAAAAAAGAGGGGTTTTAATATGAATATCAATACACACAAAAGAAAAACGAATTTATAAGTGTATAGAAAGATATATATATATATATATATATATATATATTCATATGCATATATATATATATATATATTCATACATATGCATATATATATATATATTCATACACATGCATATATATATATATATATATATATATATATATATATATATGATGAACCCTCCTGTCGATTTCGATGTACGAGCTTCACTACAACAACTTAAGTTGCTTGGAAATCTACACAGGTGATGTGTTTATAATTGTAAAGGCTTTGTGCAGAACCAACCACACTTTTTGGTACAACTAATAATCTTTGCCAGTGCAATGGCTGCCACAGGACAGAGGTTAGAGTAGACCTCAGGTTTTTACATCAGAGATTTCCTTTTAGACACATGTTCTTAATGAAGACTGGACTACTCTATCAATTTTCAGTCTACCGACTCAAGATTTGACATAAGGGGTATTGAGATTTGGGAAAATCTTTTTAATTGGTTTTCAGCTAGAAATTTGGCTGTCAAAGTTCAACGAGTTGACCTTTGAAAACTCTACCAAACTCCTCCACCAATTTTGGGTCTAAACACTTGAAATTTTAGATGTAGATTACTTGGACATGGATCAAACTTTTTAATTTGATATGAGCCCAAAACAATAAATGTTAAGGGGTAAAAATTGGGGTCAAAGTGTTAAAAAGTTTTACCTCTGCGGTCTCTATAATATTACTCAGCCAATTATTGGTCTAAACATTTGAAATTTTACATAAAGGGTATTCAGACATAAGGCAAGCTTTTTAATTGGTTTTTGACCGAAAATTTGGCTGCCAAGGAGTAAATGTTCAAAAGATTTGACCTTTGCACTCTCTAGCAAACTATTCAGCAAATTTTGGGTCTAAACATTTGAAATTTTACATAAAGGGTATTCAGACATGCAGCAAGCTTTTTAATCAGTTTTGGGGTGAAAATTTGGCTGCCAAGAGGTCAAAGTTAAAAGAATTGACCTTTGTAGACCCTACTAAACTCCTCTACCAATTTGGATCTAAACACTTGAAATTTTAGATGTAAGTTACCTGGACATGAGTCAAACTTTTTAATATATATATATACATATGCACATAAAGTTATGAACAGTATATAGGGCCCGAGCAAAACTGGGTTGAACTGTTAGTGTATATATATATATATATATATATATATATATATATATATATATATATATATATATATATATATATATATAGAGCAAACAGTTAATAAAATATGTTAAAAAAACTGTTTGCTCATATTATAAGCTCTATTTCCTATTTGGTTTTATCAAGCTTTTTTATCTGGCTGAGATAATTTTATAAATGTTAATTCTTTAATATTTATAATTTACTTTA
Organism: Euprymna scolopes; assembly: GCF_053919585.1. NCBI lineage: Eukaryota > Metazoa > Mollusca > Cephalopoda > Sepiida > Sepiolidae > Euprymna > Euprymna scolopes. Next base: position 25,828,569 of record NC_136501.1, read on the forward strand.
ATTTTACCATCTTGGATCATTTTGGTAAATTCAATTGTAATTTTCATTTTTTATATATGAAAATTTCAAATTTTTCATCAATATTTAAAAATTTTATCTCATGACTGCTGCTGCTTCCAAACAAAAATTCACGTTCACAGACTGTTAGCTTTATATGATTGAGCAACGCTAGTAGTTATGGCTGCTGCTGGTTTCAAACAAACATATATAAATATTTTTGAAACTCTCTTGTGATGCCATAATAGTTTAGAAATTTACATTTTACGTGTGTGTGTGTGTGTGTGTGTGTGTGTGTGTGATAGTAGTCTGTAAGAAAAGGAAGAAGTTGCTCCCATTGGATGAGAGTTTGTGTCGCGCTCTTGCTGACGCCAAATTTAGCCAACAGAAAGTTAACCACTAGCCTCAGATAGGTAGTCCTTGAAGTAAAAAAATGTAGAAAATAATGTAATTGTTTCCTCCGTTTGAAAATAATAGCAGTCTAGGGAGAGCTTAAAAAAAAAATAAAAAAATAGACTTAAAACCTGAAGTTTTAAAGAAAAAGATGAGGGTTCAGAAAGGTTCTTTAAAAAAAAGAATAGAAGTCAGGACGCCTGAAAAAAAAAAAAAAAAAAAAAAAAGAAAAAAAAGAGAAAAAAAACGAAGACAGTCGGCTGCAAGAAAGGGTTTTGTGAAACCAGTCTTTGAAAAGATTTTTAAATGGGTTAATTGTATGTCATTTTGTACGAAAGTTTTTCTTTGATTTATGAGTAAAAACACCCTTTACTTTATTCTTACTCATTGGACAAACCCATTTTTTTTGTTCAGTTCTTCCAGTGTAACATTTTTTCAAATGCATTGTTTATTGTTCTGTCCAACAATATTATTTTAATGAAATTGCTTTTATCTTGTTTTTCTTTTTTTTTTATTTTCTTTATTTTTTTTCCATATATTTTTTCATTATAGTATTTTCAAGTTAAATTCAAGTTTTACCATATCGTTTTTTATTAAATTGTTATGTGAAAGTAGAGAATAGTTAAAAAAAAAAACACACCCTCCCCTCCCTATGTTAAGAATGGCTTTCTAAATAATAGCGTTATTATTTCAGCACGGTAACATAAATGCATAAGTACCGAGAGAAGGGTTAATTGTGGGAACATGAACCCATGTATACTAGGTCGAGACACAAAGGTTAGATAGTTCTGCTAGAAGAGAAAGGAGTTCATGTAAGTGTGTTGGAGTTAGGATCTGGTGGGAGTCATGATGTATTCTTTTGTCTCCTCGTCTTAATCAATTTCCAGACCAAAGGTTTAGGCAGGTTCTATTGCGGTCCAAGAGAGAATTTTGTTGACAACAGCATCAGGAGACGGAAAGGAAAAATATAGAGTTTTATTGTGGTTTAACCTTTTTATGTACTTCCTCACGTGCTCAGCTCACCTGAAATATGGCATCTGATTGGGCAAACTAAGAGACAAGTTGACTGCTAGCACCAATCAGCACTGAGCTTATAAACCAAGGATATTCAAAATTTCAAATTGTTAAGTGTCACTGCTGCTGCTAAACCTTTTATCAGTAATCAAAAAGCTGGATTTTATTAATGCCCATAAAGTTGTGATTATAGACCCCTCTATTTCTCTCTTCCTTCACCTTTATTGTGTTCTCTCTCCTCTCTCTTTCGCTCCTCTCTCTCTCCCACTTTCGAGCTCCTTTTCCATCTCTTTCCCTCTCTCTCTTTCCACCTCTTCCTTCAACTCTTTTTCTCCACCTCCCTTTCTCTTAATTATTTACATCATTCATCTGTTTCCACTACTACTCATATCATTGGCCCTTTATATACGTTATTCACCCTTCCTACTACCATCTAAAACATGGCAACACCGCCTCCTACCATGAATTACATAAAGGGTTCCATTCAGAATTCTGTACAGCTTGCCAAGTTTGGTATAAAGGTATAAAGATTCCCGAGTCCGGCAATATGCACCTGAAGAAAGTCGGAGGATACATCGGCCGAAATATTGTGAGAACAGTTGTAATGTAGCCGTTATTTTTTTAACTGTGTCACTACAGTTCAAACCTCTTTCGAACCCCCACGCCGTCTGGTACCGTCACAAAGGAACAAGCAAACAAAAATAAATAGGAAAAAAAAAATAAAAATCTGACTCGGCACCTTTTCTTAGTGCAAATGAAATGGCTTTATTCATGGTTCTTCCAAAACAACGCATTTCATTATATTTCCAAAGTTTTTTTTACACATACATGTGCTTTTTTAAGAGTCTCTATCAGCCCAGCCAGTACTTTCTCGCCCTGGTTTTCACACGCCCACCTTCCCCGACATGCAACTTGCTTCTTCTTTCGACTGTGCTGTTCTTTTTTTTCTTTCTTTCTTTTCTTGTGACACAAGCTCGTGCACACTTGCTTATTGGTATATATGTTCTAACGGCTGCTGCTGCTAATTTTCTTACATGCGCCTATACGCGCTCTGTTAGACAGTAGTCTGAATAATCCAATAATAATGAGGATTTGTTGTGATGAACATGTTTTTAATGCATTGTTTATTGTTCTCGCCAACAATATCATTTTAATGAAATTGCTTTTATGATTTAAAAAAAAATTTTTTTTCACAGGAATTATTACAGTTGATACTAGCTCATAAAATTGTAAGCAACTAGCTATATTTTTGTTATTTTACTATTAATATACCGAATTGAATTGCAATTGGGACCCCTTTACTTTATTTGCTCCTATTCTTGTGTTTTCTTTTTATGATTTTGTTTCAACTTGGGTAAGTGACGATGAACGTTCATTCTAACATTTATAACAACTTTATTGATGCAATTCTGAATTTTTGAGATGAGATGTGAATGCTTGTGTTATGTTGATTAATCAGACTATTATTCTCATCTTGGGTGTTATTAACACAACGTTTTGGTCACTACAACCTGCGACCTTCTTCGGGGTGTTGAAAATATGCTTCCTTTTCTCTACTAAGGAAAAGAGGGTTGGCTCTGCATTACAAGAATTCGAACCGTGGGTTGGAGGGGGTCCATAGATCATAAAAAGAAGATTCAATCTTCAGAGGGCACTAAGATATTTTTTAAAAGCTTTTCTATAACTCAGTTTTTCGGGATATCTATACTAATTGTTAATATTAGTGAAAAAATGTTTTACGAAACAGAGGATCAATACCCATGTGTATTTGTATTTTTTTTTTAATTGAGTGATAGGAAAGCCTTTAAAACATATCTTCCTGCCCCCTGAAGATTGAACCTTTATAATCTGTAGACCCACCTTCAAACCCACGGTTCGAATTCTTGTAATGCAGAGCCAACCCTCCTTTCCTTAGTAGAGGAAAAAAAAAGCATGTATTCAACACCTGAAGAAGGTTGCAGGTTGCAGCGACCGAAACGTTGTGCTAATAACACTCAAGATGAGAATAATAGTCCGATTAATCAACATAACACAAGCAACTTTATTGATTATCTTCGTTAGTATGAGTTGAATATTGGACGGCGACGAAAAGGTTAGACAGTCCCGTTAAAGGAGAAAAGAGTTTGCACACTTATGTTACCGTGCTATTTTTAAAAATAGTATTTTCAAGTTTTACTTTATCGGGTTTATTTTTTTTTATTAAATTGTTTGGTGAAAGTAGAGAATAGTTACAAAATACCCCCCTCCCCATGATATCTGGCTTTAGGCAAGATAGCCAGACTTTTGAACTCTTTGTCCAAGTTGAAATACAGGGTGTTCAAGATAAATTTCATAATTTTTTAATATTCTTTTATTTTAGAAACCATTAAATTATTTAATGGCAGGAAAGTTCAACGGATAGCTGTTCCTTTGTCTTATTAGTGACTTTGAAAGCTGGAGATCATGGACAATTGGAAAATTAAATATTGAAATGGAGTAACCTGTATCATGATGATTTGTACAAAATTAAAAAAATTTGTAAATCTTATTGTTGTGGTGTTAATGGTTGAATAAATGATGAAAAAGACACAGGAACAATTAAATAAATATATATTAATAAAATACATAAAAGTGGGAATCGAACAATATCTTGCTCATGGCAGGACTAGTTGTGAACGACCATTCGCTTCGCGGGTCTGTCACCAATTCATAAACCGCTTCTCATCCCTGGAAGTGACGTCATGGAATAGTTCATTATTCCTAGTAATAGCAGCGCATCCGTAACACTTAGCTGTATCTCAGTGCTCCTTTAAGGCCATGAGATGTGGGTTTGTAGAGAAAATTTTGGTGTGACTGCAGTCATGGAGGCGGACTGCTAAGGGTGGCATGTGTGAACTCGAAACCCGACCGATGGGACACAGAAAGGCGAAAAATCATCAGGTTCAATTGTGTCTTAATTTATATGAATGAGACAATATAAAGCTGGCAGTAAAGAGGTCAGAAACGAGTTGAGTCCAGTGGAGCTCTCGAAAACCGGACTGAACGTGTTAGAGCGGAGAATGTCGCCAAGAATCCAGTCTGGTTTTTTTTCTATTAGAGGGTTCAATTCTTATTCCGTCATTCCTTTCAGCTTGCAGACTCATTCATTTTCATGAGTAAGCAAAAAACAAGTTACCTTGTCTTCGTTTACAATAATAATTAAATTAATATTACTAGATAAGCAGAAAGTTAAGCAATGTTGAGCCTGGCTAGTACCAGATGGGTGACCATTTGGGAATTCTAGGTGCTGTATGTGCTTTCCGCTTATCTCTGCATTTGTTTCCAGTCATCCTGAACCTCCACTTGTCACTAGTATTTAACAATGACTGAGGAGAGGTGTGGTTGGTGATTGCGAATCTCTTGCCACAAAAATTCCATGTGCAGGCACCTGTACAGTGGGTATCCATAGTCTGTCAAGACTGAAGGAAGCCTTCTTCTACTTCTTTTAATATTGCTATTATTTATGACAACAAAATTTGCTAATAAATCAGCATTAGAAAACCTGTTAATTGAACAATTAATCTGTAATTGGCCGATTATCGAAGGCCGATTAACTGGTAATCAGTAATCGGCCAATTTGCTTTATCAGTGCATCCCTAGTAATATTGAGTTGGGGGAAGAAAAAAAAATGTGCAATTGTACTTTCTATCTTAGTGTTGTTGGATTGGCTTTTTGGTTCTTAAGTTTTCAAATTCTGGATGATTTTAGTTGACAACAGCAACCCCGAATCTGAGGATTATCTCAAAACGATATAGACTCCTCAGGCGAGCAGAAACGAATCGCTAACTTGTGTTTTTCCTTTGCTTATATTGATAATCTCTGCATTTCGTCCTCCTCTTTGCATACCAAAATTATAAATTAATAAGTTTTTCTTTCTGCAAGGTCACAGGTCACACCTGCCATTCAAGCATCTCCACTCCTGAGAGTAATTATACTTTCACTTCCTGCTATATTCAAAAAATTTGTAGATTTCTTTTTTTCTTTAACAGCAAGACCATCCGGTATTGCCCCAGCATCAGATATTATATTCATAACTGATTTTCATTAAGTTGTAATTATTCTTGGGTTGCAACTGATGTGATGAGACCTGAGGTGAATAAAAACCATACCATATCAGAAACGACGGTACACAAAATCGATGCTTATGTTGAATTTTCAGAGTGTATGTAAATGATCATTTCTTTAATTTATTTACATATATATATATTGTTTTAAAAAATTCAAAACGTAACTCGCATTTAGGTAAAAGTGCACTTTCGTATAAATAATTGAATTCATTCAAAACGTATCGCATAAACAAAAACAAATAAAATAACATCTACATAAATCACTATATATCCAAACAGTCGTACGAGATGGTCCAGTGGTAGGAGTTTAGGCTTCTTACCATGGGGTCCCGATTTAGAATCTTGCTAGATTCAGCCACTCTGATGAGTCGTAGACGATGAAACACGTGTCAGTGGATAATTTTATTTTGAAAACAATATATATGCTGCTCCACAGTTGGGGATTAGGGTTAGGGTTGGGGGTACCAAATTGGTAAAAGGGAAAATTATTCCCAACTTGGATTTAGGTAAAAATGTATTTTTGTATAAATAATTGAATTGACACAAAACATATTGCAAAAACAAAAACAAATAAATAACATCTACGTAAATTGCGATGTATCCAAACAGTCATGCGAGATGATCCAGTGGTAGGAGTTTAGGCTTCTTACCATGGGGTCCGATTTTGAATCTTGCTAGATTCAGCCACTCTGATGAGTTGTAGATTTAGGTAAAAATGCATTTTTGTATAAATAACTGAATTCATTCAAAATGTATCGCAAAAACAAAAACAAATAAATAACATCTATATCTATCTATCTATCTATCTATCTATATATATATATATATATATATATATATATATATATAGTAATTTATCAAATATATATGGTGATTAAGCTACACTGAATATTCTGCGTTTCATCCATTCTAGGATTCTTCAGGCTTATGCGCGAATTTTGTGGTTGTCTGCCGTTTTTATATAAGCACCTTCTATTGAGATTTTTAGTTAGCCAATCAGCATTCTAGTATCCACCGCGCCCTTCCTATCAGCCAATAGACATGCACTTAGAGGACAAAGGCCCATTTGACCTCTGGTTGAACTGATTCTTTGTGTGTGTTCTATTTAGCCTGGATATCTAGTGTCTTGATCTGTTTTAAATCTAGATTATTTTTTTTATGTTAGTTTTATATATATATATATATATATATATATATATATATATATACATATACACACATGCATATATATGCATGATAGTTTTTGTATATGCATGTTTATTTATTTAATTTATTTATTTGTTTATTTTCTATTGTTTTTGTTAGTTTTAAAATTATTTTGTATCTCTATCCTAGAGTAAATTTTATCCTATGAACACAGTTGTTCGCTATTTCTCTCCTAAAGTTTAATAGATGTTGGGGTTCTTTAAAGTACAGGATAGCAAATTTTTCATGAAGGCATAATCTACATGGGTCGTCTAGGTCTCTACAGGTGTTTGCTTGTCTTATTATTTTCCATTTGACTACCGGTGAACGGCCGCTTTCCTTGAGTTCCCAGTATTTATTTGCTAGCGTTGTTTTCATACAGTGTTTTTTATTGTTGAATGTACTTTTGTGGTCATAATATCGAGTTTTGAAATCTAAGGAAGTCATACCTACGCAATATTTCTTGTTATTCGGGTTTTCTTTTGTAAATATTGTGACCTGGTAAACTATGCTTCTGGTTAGACATTTATTTTGAAGTGGGCAAAGTGTGCGGTATCTACAGTTGCATTTATCTTGTTCATCTCAATAGAAGGTGCGTATATAAAAACGACAGACAACCACAAAATTTGCGCATAAGCCTGAAGAATCCTAGAGTGGATGTATTTAAGTTACTGTATGAAGGTATGTGAAGCTTCCTCCCGGGCAATTTCACGGATTTTAATGAAACCCTATTCTCTTTTTGTGTATATCACCATAGACTGGTGCCACACCAAATAAATAAGGAAGATCAAGGAGGATGGAAAGACCAAGGAGAGAAAGCACTAGCCAGACCTCTACTGGATAAGTGCAAAGAAGACTGGAAGCTTGGGGAGGCTTATTGTCACCCAAATTTCAGTGATGACCAATGGTCACTGCCGATGAGAAATCAATGGTAAGCGGCTGTTGTGATAACTGATATAATAGATTCTACTATCAGTGATTGGGTTGTTGGCGCAAAGGTAAAATAATTTACTGCAGTGATCAGAGTTGTTGTTTTAAATCTAGGTGTTGATATGCTGGCAATGTCTAGTCAGAATATCAAGTTGGAAATGACGAAATAGTTGTCTATAATAACGATTGAAATCGTTGTAGTTTCGTTAACTGTAAATCCATTGAAATTTCAGTGTTTATCAACGCTTCAATGACAAGCAGAGCGTAATTTTAGTATATACATTTATACAAATACTAGTAGCTCGCCTCGCATTGCCTGGTCATAAAATACATAAATATTAGGTTGATGCAAAAAATAATGTTGTTTTTTGACTTGAAGTTGAGCATAAAAAAACGACATTATTTTTGCACCAACCTAATATTATTATATTTCAATTACTGCGGAATTATTATTTATTATAAACAGAAATACCGTAGGTATTAAAACGTAACGTTAAATTCCTTTTAAAAATGGAGTAAAAAAAAAAAAAAAAAAAGACAACAGAAAGAAACCGAGACGTACATGCATTATCTTTTTCTAAACAGTTCAGTTCACTTCTTGTAAGTTAAAAAAAAAAAGTACTTGAACTGAGATCGAAACTAAAAACCTAACGACAGCGAGTCAAGTATGATAACCATTAAGCCAGCTTGTCATGAGCTTCAAAAGGTGTTTACAAATCTACTTATTCTTAACTTAAAGAAGCTGTCATGTGAACAATTCGCGCATGCGCATTTGTCAAACAGTCGACAAACAAATAAAAATCCGATGATCCCCCCCCTCTAAGTAGCAATTTTGACCCCTTAGCAGCCTTTTTCCCCAGACAAAAACTGATTAAAAAGTTTTCCACGTGTCTGAATACCCTATATACCAAATTTCAACTCTGTAGATCAAAAATTCGTTGAGCATGTAGGTTGAGAAGTCTCCCCCTCCCCTCATTCTCACTTTTATAGATACTAGCATTTCAGCCCGGCGTTGCCCGAGTGTTTGGATGTGTATGTTGAGCAAAAAAAAAAAAAAAAAAGTGGTAGTAGGAAGGCAGGCTCGAACCCATACCGCAAAGGATGAAAAGAATGGGGTAAAACCTAACGTTTATGCTGCACTGACCAAAGATTTAGGCCACAAAAGCAAAATTAATACTACCATTCCCTTTTGCATTATATTAAACCTTCCTTTCCCTACAGTGAAAAAGAGACAATTCTGATTCTTTGGCCTTCCTCTCACCGGGTGGTCCTGCTTGCTGACTCGTCCCCCACCGCCTGCTATCGTCCAGAGAGACGAGGGTAGGTGTGGGTGTCCTTTTTAACGACTACAGTCAGAGAGTTCATGCGACTCAGTCCAGTACGCACGCGTTTATAAAAACTGCTACATAATGTATCTTACCAATGTTTCGCAGTGTTAACTTAAAAATAAAATAATCATCCAAGTTAGTATTTGTGTTGTGTCTTATTCATATGAGATAACAGCAATTATTTACAATGCTGTTACGACCATCGCCAAACTGGAAGCGATATTTTTTAAAATTAAGGCTAGACAATCTAAAGGAGAGGATAACTTTCAAAAATATCGGCGAAAAAAGTGACCCCCCCCCCCGTAGAAAAGTGCCTCGTTGAAGAGGAAGATATTAATGTTTTTAGCCAATTTTTCGATATTTGTCGTATGAAAGGTCAAACTTTAAAACGATACTGACCTTGGTAAAATCCGTCGCCTCTATTGAAAGTTTAAGGCAGGCATGCAAACAGACATACATACATACATACATCTATATATTGGTAACTAAAAATTTTCGACCCAAACTGATGAAAAAGCTTGCCCTGTCTCTGAATAACCTTTATGTGAAATTTCAAATATTTAGACCAGAAATTGTCTGAGTAATTTGGAAGAGACTGCAGAGGTAAGTTTTTTAAAAACTTTGACCCCTATTATGACCCCTTAAAATTTATTGTTTTGGGCTCAAATCAAGTTATTAAGTTAGATCCATGTCCAAGGAACCTATATCTAAAATTTCAAGTCTGTAGACCCAAAATTGTCGGAGGAGTTTGGTAGAGTTCTCAAAGGTCAAATCGTTGAACTTTGACCCCTTACCAGTCAAATTTCTTACCGAAAACCTATCACATAGATTTTCCCAAATCTCAGTACCCTGTATATCAAATTTCGAGTCTGTAGACTAAAAATTGACAGTTATTTCGTAGAGAAATGCACACACACACACACACACACACACACACACACACACACGTTCACTTTCATAGATATACTAGCATTTCAGCCCGGCGTTGCCCGGGTGTTTGAAGGTGTATACCGAGCAAAAAAAAAAAGCGGTCAATTTTTTTAACTTTGACCCCTATTATGACCCCTTAACATTTATTGTTTTGGGCTCAAATCAAGTTATTAAGTTAGATCCATGCCCAAGGAACCTATACCGGTAGAGTTCTCAAAGGTCAAATCGTTGAACTTTGACCCCTTACCAGCCAAATTTCTTACCGAAAACCTATCACATAGATTTTCCCAAATCTCAGTACCCTGTATATCAAATTTCGAGTCTGTAGACTAAAAATTGACAGAGTTATTGCGTAGGGAAATGTACACAGACACTTTCACTTTTATAGATATAGATAGATTATTAGCTATTGATATAGTGGAAGATTCTAACACTCCTGAGAATGGATTAGTCTATAAAAGGCGTTAAAGAGCGGTAATCAGGTAGGGTCGAGTGTCATGATCTATTTCTTACATCGTACCGGTGTGCAATAAACTTGTTACAACTTACTCTGTGTGTTGAGTGCCATTATTTTATACTGATTATATTCTGCCAGGGATATATCAGCTAAATATGTGCGTACATGTTTCTACTGCAACTCTATAGAGAAGCAGCGTCTTCAGACCAAATTTTCTTTCTTCTTTTAAGCTTGAAAGGAGATTAGGCCCGAAAACGCTGATTCCTTAAAGGAGTTTGCAGGCAGCGGAAACATGTATGCACATATGTAGCCAATAAATTTTTCTTTATAAATAAATCTACTATAATATGTAGCTGAATTAATTGCAAATATTTAAGTTATAAAAGGATTGAGTTAAAGATTGAGCTTGTTTTGGTAGAAAATTTTTTATAATTATTTTTTCTTTTCTAGGAGGGGGGGGAATAATTTCAAGATATTTTCAAAATAAACAAGAACAGGAAAGCAGGTTTATTGAAAGAATAAAATACGAAGTAAAATATAGGGCGAGCGTTCGATTTAATTTTGCAACAGATTTTTTTTTTTCCAGGTAAGCAAGAAAAGAAAAATGTTCCGGTATATTAATCATATCAATTAATTAGAAGGAAACGAATTGTTATTAATAAATAAATAACCGGGGGAGGGGGTGGAGAAAAATAGAAGAAGAAATAGTAGTAAAAGAAGAAATAGTTGCAACAACGACGACGATGGTGATTATGATGATGATTATAGTTCCGCCATCTTTCTTCCTGTGAGGAGGTTTATGTGTGCCTTCTTCTCGTTCGTAAACCTTTGGTCGGCACACTTGACTATTTAAACAAAACCACAAATAAGGTAAACTGAAATTTTTAGTCTGATCTTTTCTAAATTCAATACCCAAAATTTAAAAAAAAAAAAAAAAAAAATCACAAAACACCCATCTGTTTTATTCTAATCGTTCTTAAAATTGATCTTCTCTGTCGAGCCGGCCTGAATTATATAGGAAATGGTCAAAAAAGGGGGATCATTTAATAATTAATGTATAACAAAAAAACGGACCCCGATTTTATGTCCGCAAATGTCTTGTTTTGTAAATCCGCCATGCCTTCCTTGAAAGTATTAAGTTAAACCCAGGTAAATAGTTTGATTAGTTTAATTTTTTTTTTTTTCGTTCATCATTATTTATTTATTTTTAAAAAATTTAAATATTTTAATTTTGTTATCGGTTTTATTTGTTTTAAAGCATCTATCAATCTTTCTGTTACGTTTTTTTTTTTTTTTTGATCGATTAAAAAAATAAAATAATTGTCTGGCGACTTCTTGTCAGTGTTTCTCGTCTCTACGTGACTTGTACATTGTTTTTATTGAGTATAATTCGATTAATTATGACAAACTGTAATAGTGTAAAATAATACAATTTAAAAATCCTATTTACAAAACATAATTACAAAATTAAATCCACCATAATGCATTTCTGTTTCTTCATTAACAAGTCAACCATTTAATATTTTAACAGTTGAAAAAAAAATGCCTTAAATTCTTACTAAATCCTTGTCTATTAAAAGATTGAAATTTTTTTGAATCCTATTTAGATCCCATAATTTATCAATATATATTAAAACGACATTCTGTTCAATTAATAATTTAATAATCAAACAATACCATAATAATTGGTAAATTAACATCGTCAGGCCTCCACCCCGCATCCATAAAAAATGAAATTCTACTTTTTTTAGTTGATTACGTGTGTACACTCTTAAAAAGTTGGCGCAGAGTAAAAAAAAAAAAAAAGCAATAGGCCTAATTTGGTCAATTTTTAGGACGTGCCTCGCCTCAGCGTATTATAAGCACCCAATGTTAAGAACGGCTTTCGGAATAAACACCCACCCAATCTCGAAAGCCGTTTTTAACATGGGGAGTTTAAGGGTGTTTATAATAAGCTGGGTGGGGTACGTCATAAAAATTGACCCCTATTTTTTTTTTTTTAGAATTTAACGTGAGGCGGGGGTCAGTTTCGTATGTCAGGGCCATTCTAGCCTTTTTGGGAAATTACCTCCCCCCCCCTTTTTTTTTACTACTAACTCTAGATCCGAGCAGCAACTTAAAAAAAAAAAAAAAAACACAACTAGAACCGTTTTCCTTATAACAAAAAGAAAAGATTTGTCCACTATCCTAAAACTATAAAAATATTATAGATAATTTAGCGATATGCGAAATTGATCCCCCTCTCTAACTTCTGTTTTTTTTTTTTTCAGGCTGTTTACATGCAATCGCTTAAAAATGTAGAATTTCATTTTAGAGGAAGTGATTAAGTGAAGGGTGTTAATGTACAATAATACTATTAAATTAAAATCTAAAAATATTTAAAAATAATTTGGTTAAAAAGAAAGAAAGAAAAAAAAAACGGACACGAAATAAAGCAAAAAGACACCCGGGTAACGCCGATAACATTGAATAGTCATCCCCTTCTTTAAAAGAAACTAAGTGAAACATGACCACAGTTTTGAAAAGAATGAAACTTTTTCAGCGTTGTCCGGGAGTCTTTTTAATTTTTTTTTTTTTTTCGCTTTTTGAATATTCCTGCATAATAAATACACCATGCTGAAATAATAAGGTTATTGGTACTGATGCACTTTTGTTACCGTGCTGAAATTATTATGAAATTGTTTGTTTTTTTTTTACTAAATTCGACAATTTTCACTTTCTAAAATTTGGTACTCATGCAGAGAGTGATCAGTGCTGAAATAACGTTATTTAAAAAGCCATTCTTAACATGGGGAGAGGAGGGTGTTTTGTACCTATTCTGTACTTTAACCTTACAATTAAAAAAAAAAAACATAATAAAACTTTAATTAAACGTGGAAATACGATTTAAAAAATAGCGCGGCGCGGCGGCGCCGCGGCAGGCACTCTCTGCATTAACACCTAAAAATTTTTTCCGGTTAATCTCACCGATTATAGATTTAACTTTCAGATATATATATATATATATATTTAAAAAAAAAAAAAAAAAAGGTACTAGTGCACAGTGCAGAGAGTGATCATTATTATTTAAAAAGCCATTCTTAACATGTGGAGCGCCGCGGAGGGTGTTTTGTACCTATTCTATACTTCAATCTTACAATTGAATAAAAAAACTTAGAACTTTAATTAAACTTGGAAATACGATTTTAAAAAATAGCGCGGATCACTCTGCATTAGCAACAATATATATATATATATATATATATATATATATATATAGTAAGTTATAAAATATATATGGCGATTAAGCTATATATATATATATATATATATATATATATATATATTCTTTTTTGAAAAAAAAATCTTTTTATGACTTTTATCATCGGGGATCAGTTTTTAATTAAAACGTCCGCCTTTTTAACTATTCTAAGTTTCTAAGAGTTAAATGTAATTTGTGTTGTTAAATTAATTGGTAATTAGGAAATTTAGTTACTGAAAGCAAGTTCCTGTTTGAAAACTAGTAACCGGAACTCAATTTCAGTGGCTAAATTTTACAATTACAAAATTATTGAATTGGAAAAATAAAATTACTGTTTTTAATTTTTTTCTTTTTTACAACTAGAGGTTGAAGCAAGTTTACCTGAACAAAATTATTTTTCTTTTTATAAGTAATTCATATTTTCTGTTTCAATCCACGAGGATTTGCTATAAATTTTAAAACCAGTTTATCTGACTTTGTATTTCAACTTTTAAAAACTTTCAAATTTCGAAGGTACACGAAGTAATTTTTATACGCAAGTTTGGGGAAATGAGTCAAAAGTAAAAAATTATACGAAATACTGTTAGAAATTCACTCAATATATGTTACTATTACATAGGCTGACATATATTCGGTGGGTTTCTAACAGTATTTTGTATGGTTTTTAGTTTTAACTCATTTTCGCAAACTTACGTATTCAACACAGTCCGTCCGCTGCCATTTGCATGTTTCAAATACATACATCGGTAAACACTATTTCAAGCCGAATAAACACGTTACATTAAATAAAAACACAAAAAAATGAGCCAGGTAAGTTAGGTTTGATAACATTCATTTGTTATATATTTGTTTTTTTGACAACTTTTTCCAATCTATGTGTATAGTAAGACAAACCCTAATTTTTTTTTTTCAACTATTAACAAAAGACTAACTTGCTTATAAAGAAACGGAAATGCATTATTATAAACTATTTTTTTTTTTTGATGATTAAAAAGATTTTATTAGTAAAATTATGAAGAATCTTCCAAATTCTACAGAATTTGGATCGAGCTGTTTATTGTTTTGTTTGTTTTTAATCCTACAATAACCTGAAAGTAAAGATTTTAGGCTTGGTTCGGTTCATATTCTGTAGAAGCACCGATTTTCATTATTTATTAGAATGTCTCGATGACATTTTTTGGTGCTGACACAGATCAACCTCCATGGTTGCCTATAATATTGACTGACTCGGTAGTTACAACAGGTGAAAGGTGACCATACAACTAAATTTGAGTTCTTGAAACGGAAAAACGTTTTCTGATTTATTTATATTGTTGCATTTTGTAAATTTTTTCAATTTTGTTTTCTAATTGTTTTATGGTGTTTATTTTATGTTACGAGGATAGTTTATTTGTATTTTGTAAAAACGCAACAATTTAATACTTAATACAATTTAATTTAAATAAATCAGTTTGTTTTCGTTTAGGAACGCGAGTTTAATTTTTGCGTTATCGTCTTTGGACTGGACCAATATTGGATAACCATGGGGTTGATCTGTATAAGTACCTTTTATTATTCTGTAATGTTTTTCGCGACATTCTACGATTGAAAAAAATCTTTAAATTAAAATGCGGAACTTATTTAGAATTAAACTTAAGTTTTTTTTTTATATACCGAAAAATCTTTTATATGTGTGCAGGCGCACTCGCACTCCTCACGAAACGAAGATATATTCGAAAAATTACGTAAATTAATTATTATTTTTTACTAAATAAAATTAAAAATTATGATTTTTAGTGATTATAATATTAATTGTATTCATTATAAGGCTGATTTTGATCTTGATAGTTCGAATTGAGTTGTCTCCCTCTTATTTAACATGCTCGATCAAATATATTTTCGCTTCGTCATAAAATTTGACTTTCTTGGATAAAAAACTTCAGGCGATCTTGATAATCTTAGGTTGAATGTCGAAACATTAATAACATTGGCCGCTAAATGTGACGTCACTTGGGAAATGCAAAATGCGACATCTTGATACATGAAACGAAATACGTTTTAATAGTTTTATAAACATTGTTACATTGAAAAAAAATAGTCGCAACTTCCTTTGCTTTTGTAGTGTTTTTTAAGATTAAAATTTATTTTAAAATAAAATCTCTTATGGATCTCTAATGAAGTTATTCCCCTATTTTGTAAAATATTGTAAAAAATATTTGTATTAAACAAATGAACGGATGATCTCTTTTAATGAAACCATTAAAAAAAATGCGTGTAACGTAAAAAACAAACAAAAAAAAAACACTCGTATCTTAAAAAGCATTTGTATGGAACTATGCCTCTCTAATATATATCAGGTGCCAATTTAAATTAAAATTCTTGTGAAATAATTATTCAACATTTAAGTGTAATTTTATTCAACTCAAATTTGGATTTTAAGTTGATTTGTTTCAATGTAATTTTGAAATTAATTGTGAAATACGAAAACCGTCAAACTAATAAAACGTATTTCATGTATCCGGATGTAACATTTTGCATTTTCCAAATGACGTCACCTTTTGGCTGCCAGCTTAAAAAAAAAAAAAAAAAAATTGTTGAAACTTTTTTTTTTTTTAATTTTCACCCCAAACAAGGCACAGTGCCACTTTGAAGTTGGGGGCTACTGTTGGGGACATAAGTTGCAGGGGTATTATGAAGGGAGATGAGTAGCAAGATGTCTGTTCACATTAACTTGAACTTCTGCATGTCAGTACAGTTGGGAAAGTAGAATCCCGGAAGGGATTTTTAAAGTCTAGCAGTTCTGGAGAAGAAACTATTAGAGTAGAGTGCTTTTTTACTACTAGGGATCTTTACTGTGAAGGGGTGGGATTTAGCTGCTTGTCAGGTTTGTTGGGGGTATCTATGTCGAAGGGGCACAAGTGCTTATAGTTTGTCAGAGCATTCACCATTAAAATACTTGTAGAACAGGCAGAGGGATGTAACATTTCGGCGATGGGACAGAGGCTGAACTTAGATGACAGTTCAAGACTTATGAGGTTGGTGAAGCTCTTTTGAACCTTGTACAGGTGTGAGACTAGTAGCAGATGCACCAGCCCAAATGTGACAACAATACTCCATACATGGGCGAATGGTGGCCTTACAGAGGTACAGGGTATTTGGATATGCTCTCAATGTATCTGTTCCAATTCATGTTCTCTGTGAACGTTAGGCCGAGGAGTTTAAAGGAAGTAGTTTCAGGTAATGTCTTTTTGACCATTGCTATTGGTGGTAAAGAAGGTTTCTTGCCATTATATTCTTGGCAACATTGAATGTGACCATCCATTTATGTCCGCATTCCACTATGGATTAGAGGTCTTCCTCTAGTGTTTCTGCGATTTCCTTAGATTTGTGTTGATGAGTTTCCCCTCGTGCCTGTTATAGAGCGTAATGTCATCAGCAAATATATCCATCTCAGAGACAATTTTATCAGGGAGTTCATTTATGAATATTAAGAATAGAAAAGGTCCCAGGATTCTTGCGGTACTCCCACATTTATATCGTATTGTTTAGATGTATGACCGTCGAGGACAACCTGGATTCTTCTCTTACTTAGGAAGGATTTAATTATGTTATGTATTTTTAGCTTATCAATGTTTCAACATTCAACGTACGATTATCAAAATTGCCATCAATTTATGTAATTTTTGGAATATGACATCATTTTCTTTTTTTTTTCTTTTTTTTTTTAGTAAGTGCAATTCCAAATAAGGACCTATGTTTCTTTTTGATTTTTTTTGTTAATTTAAAAAAAATTTATTTATTTTTTTCTTTTTATTACATTTTCACCCCAAACAAGGCACATTGCCACTTGTAGGGAGCTACTATCAGGGGTAACATCTACTGGGGTACTATGTAGGGATTTGGGCAGCAGGGTGTCTGTTCACGTTACACTTGAACTTCTGCACATTGGGGAAGCAGGGACCCGGAATGGAATTCCAAAGTCTAGCGGTTCTGGGGAAGAAACTACTGGAATAGAAAGATCTTTTACATCTAGGGATCTCTACTGTGTGGGGGTGAGATTTAGCTTCCTGTCGGGTTTGTCGAGGATGTTTATGTCGTGGGGGCACAAGTGCTTGCAGTTCTTCAGAGCATTCTCCATTAAAATACTTGTAGAACAGGCAGAGAGATACAACATTTCATCGATGGGACAGAGGCTGAAGCTTAGAGGCCAATTCAGGGCCTATCAGATTAGTGACTCTCTTTGGAACCTTGTCTAGGAGCGAGAGACTAGTAGCAGATGCATCAGCCCAAATATGACAGCAATATTCCATTCATGGGCGAATGGTGACCTTATAAAGGTTCAGGATACTTTCGGGTGTTAGTAGTTTTCTAGCACGGTAGAGAGAGAGCCTACCTTTTTTGCAGCAGCCCTGGCAATGCTTTCAATGTAATTGTTCCAACTCCTGTTTCCTATGAACGTTAGGCCAAGGAGTTTGAAAGATGTACTCTCAGATAGTGTCGTTGGCCATTGCTATTGTTGGTAGAGAAGGTTTCTTATATTTATTGAATGAAACTAGTTCAGTCTTGTTGGCATTGAACGTGACCATCCATTTTTGTCCCCATTCCACTACAGATCGGAGGTCATCCTCTAGTGTTTCTGCCATTTCTTTAGATATATGTTCATTTGTTTTCCTGTCATGCCTGTTATAGAGTGTGGTGTCATCAGCATATATACCCATCTCAGAGGCAATTTTGTCGGGAGGTCATTTATGAATATTAGGAACAACAGAGGTTCAAGGATAGACCCTTGGGCCACTCCTGCATTTATATCATATTGTTTAGATGTACGACCGTCGAGGACAACCTGGATTTTTCTCTTATCTAAGAAGGATTTAATTTTGGGCGATTATTAAACAAAAGGAGCGAAAAAACAAAATCAAATAGTCAATAAATAACTGTGACCAAAGGTAGTAAGACTTATCTGCCTATCTTTTTTTGTGCTTTTATTTACATTTTTATCAATGCCTTCCGAGTCTTATAAACCTGACTTATTCAAGATAGCACCTAAATGTGGAACATGAACAACTAAAAAATTGAAAATCACACAAAAAATTAGACATCACCAATCGGCAAAAGTTTAATTTTTAACCGATCTATTTATTTTTACTAGCTGTATTTTTGTTTACTTTTCACTTTTTAAATCGTTCTACTACATTGAAGTTTCACTTTAAGTAAAATCAGACCCTGTTTTGAATGCGTCAGGTTTAACAGGCATCTCAATGTGCTTTAAATGAAATCCTTTGCACTAAATAACTTGTAGGATTAATGTATCATAATACAATCCTTTTGATTTTCGCAGTCCTTATAAAACTTACAATAACCCTTATCCCTGAGTGGCTTCCGGGCCTTGATAAGTGCTAACCTCCTTGTAAAAAAACCCCAAAAAAACAAAAAACAAACTATTATCAATGTCAAAGCTAAGAAATTATATATTCAATAATATAACAAATACTGATCGAATGGGTCATTAGTGATCTAAATCATTCTAAACATTAAAAATGTAAAAATCCTTACTTTCTATTTTTAGTTTAATTTGTTTTTTATCTGCATAATCCCATTTTATGTCAAACAAATTAGTTTCTCATGAAGTCAATTTTTTTTTTTTTTACTGCTTTTGAATTGCAGTTGTTTTACGAGATTGTTAATTGCTTTAAAACTTTTAATTGATAGTTTATTGCCTTAATTAGTTGTCCTGAATTGCAACATACAATTTAGCTATACTGTTGAGAACATTAGTGTTTGAAAATAGCTTCACATTTTTAGAGATGGTAAAATCTTTTTAGCTGACATCTTACAAATACATTATAAAAAAATTTTTACTTAAAAGCAATTCATCTTATTTGTATAAATAAAAAGTTATCTTGTATTTCTCAAAGCATAATTTATAGTTTAATTATTCATTGAATGTGAAGACTGCATATTATGTAAAGCTCTTGTTTGAAATGCCAAACATATATATTTGATTTTGTGTGTATAATAATTTATCTTTTCAAATATAGTGACCGTTTTCATAAAGATAGACTTTGTGTAACATTCTAACCCTCCCATGTTGTTTATGAGCATCAGATATAAAAATCTGTAATGTTTCTTAAATGGTTATGTGTCGCAAAACCGTTATTTCCTTTGAAAATACCATCTTCTATAATATAGAGATCAGTTGTGTATGTTTGTATGTCTGGCTAAAAGTTGAAAAAAAACTGGTATTTTCTTGATTGGCATTCCCTTAGATGAATAATATAAAATTTAGAAAAAATATTAATTCTTTTACCATAAACTGGTGCAGATTTCATTAGGAGAAGGCAATTTTTCATCCAGATTATGTACTAGCTAAAGGAAAGTAACTGATTTTTTTTTATCTAGGAATTAATTCTCTTATGGTAACTCATTCTTTGAGGACTCTATAAAATGTGAATTGTCTGTGTGTATGTCCAGAGAGAGGGCTAGGTGGAGAAGAAAGTTGGAACCTGAAAAAGGGAAGGACCAAGGTAGAGGGAAAGAAAGAGGAGAGATAAGTGTTATATAAAACTGGATATCAGCATCCGTTTTCTGCAGTTAGCATTTTGAGAAATATTTTCTTACACAGATTTGATTGCAAATAAAGATGTAAAGCAAAAATGATTTTAAATTTCTTACTTTTATTACTGATGCATGTCGACATTATCTTGCTCCCACACTAATTTCTGTATATACAGTAAGCTTCTTTTTCCCCACAATAGTACAATAGTACTCAATATCGATCTTTGCTTTGTCATCGTATTCTGATCAGCTGATTGTATTAAAATCTACTTACGTAATAATTAAAAAAAAAAGGTAGAATTACTTCAAGATAAACCAAGCATGAAAGAGATCCCACCACCAGTGTTCAATCCCTTGGACTCCAAACATACTAGCTAAAAAATAAGCTCTTCAAAAGCTTTAATGTCCTAGATAAAACTGATTTCTTTGAACATTTTATCATCTTAGAGAGCCCCAGCCATGTTGAACAGATTTTAAATTTGATAAATGTAAAGTTGTTTATGGACTGCAAAGAAGGGAGCCCTGTGTAATTTTATTTGTTGTAATGCATGATAATGAACTGAAGATACTGCTCTACATACAAAAAGCAAACAATAGTTAAAACAAAAAACCAAACTGGCATAATATATATATATATATATATATAAGTTCTCTCCCCCTGTAAGAACTCCGACACCAGGGTCGGAAAGTAGGATTGAGAAGTCAGCGCTTCCTAAGGAGGGGCACTCTGACCTGCAAAAAGTGCCTGGGTAGCCTCATCAGCATTCCTCGATAAGCGCCTCAAGTGATCAGTAATAAAATAACCCCTTCTCAAAGAGAAGCCTGGGATGGTGGACCTTCTAGAACTGCACAGAACTAAACTCCCACCACAAAATCAACAGTGACCAGGTCATTACAGGAATTGTCTAATCTCTGTTGATTTTGGGGGTCCAGGATAAAAATGAGAGGGAGAGAGAGAGAGAGATCATTTTAAAGAGAACTGATGTTTTTAAGGATCTATGAAATTCAATATAATACATGATGAAAAATATCTAAAAGAAAAAAAAATTGTTTTAGAGTATTTTCTCATATCTTTTTATTTTCTTTCCCCAAAATAACTTATTTTCCCTAAGAAGTATGAATTTAACTTAAAATATGCAAAGGCATTTAATCTTGATCGCTTTCATATACATTATCTTCTATGACTTACATTGAAAGTTGAAAATAAAAAGTGAATTTCAAATTTTGAAAAATCCATTCCAAATATTTTGGTAATTCTTTAAACAGGAAGGAAACTAACAGGTATTCAATTACATGACGAGGTCGTACACTATTCTCTTCTGAGTTAATAAACATTTACAATGCAGAAGAATACCCACCTATTTTTGCCGCTCTTCTTTTTTTTTTTTTCTCGTGTTTCTTGCTATAAATCTTGAAAGGTAGTATATCTATTATAAACAAAAAAGAAGAGTGGGAAAGTCAAATCTTCTGTGGCTGTGAGAAATTGTATGCCTTTTTTCCCCTCCAGCTAGAATTTAACGAAAGAGAGGACATGTAATCCCACCACTTGCCAAAGACTTGTGAGGTGGAAGTTGGGTTACATGCCAAAAGTAATTTCATATCACGGTTCATGAAGATGCTTTTCCTGACCAGAATTTTTAATAAAGAATTGACCTCTTGTTCTGTTGTATTTTATAACAACACTGGTCTGTGCCATGTGTTGTTGAAGATGATGGGAATGGATGTGTGTCACAATAAAAGCAACAGGGATGCAAAATTGAAAAGAAAAATTAAGGCTCTTCAATATTAAGTTTCCTAAAAATACAAATTTGATATATTGTTGCTTGGATTATCTATATTAATAGATTGGTGTACATCTCCAAGTCGGCATTACTTGCTGTTACATTACCTTTTTGATTTTTCTTTTTTTTTTCTTTTTTATATGTGCATACTAGCAAGAAGACCCGGTATTACCTGGTATTGAATAAGTAACCCTATATCTTACTGTTCTAGCCTATAACACCATATTACATTTATTTTTTATATTTATGTTTTGGGTAGGATGTATTCAGCATTGATTAAATGAAAGGGAAAATTGAAATAAATTTTAGTAAATTTAGAGTCTTTAAACCTTGCAAGACCAATTAGGACACCTATGTGCCCGTGCTCCAAATTTCAGAATATGTTTGATTAGGAAGGGGAGGGGGTAAGTTTCTAAATTTGCAAAACTCTAGGAGGAGTTTTGAACAGTCATGAACTGCAGCTTGTGTGGGTGAGGTGCAAAGCCAGTTTAAAAAAAAAAAAAGAAAAGGACAAAATCCATAATTAGTTTCTAATGCTCATTATGTCCCCTCCTCTTTATTTTCTCATCCCCTCTTCTGCTATAGGTCGAATAGTATTATTACTGTGGTATTTTCTTTTGTTTACAATGGACTATTTAGATTGAATTTTATAATTTTACCTTTTGACTGTCAGTATACAAAATGATAATGATAGAAGCAGTAGTGATAAGCATTATATAAAAGAAAAACTTAGATGGGTGGGATCAAACAACTTGTGAGTGTGATAGACAGAAATTTACTATCAGATGACTTAATTGCAAATTACATTTAATTAGAACAATTAAATTTGTTTTCAGACATAGTAAAAAAAAAATAGCCTTATGGAGGAAACAAATGTTGATTAATTCAGTTTTTGTGCATGTATTAGTATGAAAAGATACTTCTGGCAAATAAGTTGCACAGAAACGTTTGCTTCATTCTCAGGAGAAATCATCAGGTTAATTGCCATGGAAATGAAGCAGTATGAAAACTCAAATCCTGATAACAAAACAGGAAAGTGTGCATCAAACTAGTGCAATGGAACTCTTCTCGATGATGGCCAAATGCCATGATTGGATGAGGATCCAGGAAGGAAGTGGTTGCAGCAGAAGAAATTAATGACTTTGCAATTAGGCAATGTTATTGAATGATGACTTTGTATAGAACAAGCAGTTAAGATCTGCCCCCCCTCCTCTTAAACCAGATATTGACCAGAATAACCTTGAATAGAAAATACAAATCTTTGCATATGCTTTGCTTATTTTCAGATTGTTTTTGTATGTATCATAAAAAGTAATACCTTAATTAAATGTTTTTTCTCATGATTGACCTGAAGGATACTATCATGGTTTAAAGAAATGACTATACTGAATAAAAATCTTTAGATCTAGTGTGGTAATTTTACACATTAATACTTGTAGAGAACAATAAGCCACCATCTCCTCTCAGCTATAGCTGGGAGAAGATTGCAAGTAATATAGCAACTTGTGTTAAATTAATTGTATGTAATGAATTTTTGCTAATAGATATTGTGCTACAAAATTAGCATAAAGTTCTTATATAGTGTAAAAATAGTCAAAGCAAAATTGTTTTCACTCCAAGAATAGTTACGACTATTTTGAATTGCGTTTTAGCAAGTTCGTAAATATCGTTGAAAAAAATCTCTTACTCTTAGGATGTCTTCCAATAAAGGTATTCACGTATCTATATTAGCAACAATATGTGACAAGAGGGAGCATATTTTTGTATATGGCGAAAGAACGCATACTAAACTACCCTGCTCCTTCAAAGGAGGAGGTAGTATTTGGGGGAATGGTCTCATGACAACCTCCCTCTAATTAAGCTTTAAAAAATAGTAATAATATACTTTTAGCTTCAGGCAGATACCAAATCTCCATTAGTAATAGATATATTTTTCCGAATGATTATCTATATATTTTTAAAGTAAAGTCAGTTCTCCCCCTTCTCTTTCTACATTGGTGGTTAATTGTTTTAGTAACAAAAAAAACTAACTTTTCTGTTAGTGATTTCAGTCACATATTGGTCTATGTTGTTAGAAAATACAATTTTAGCTTTATTCACTTTGATTTTTAATATTTAGTCTTGTTCAAATTTTCTCTTTGCTTACATATTTTCATAGTAAGCTAGCAGTATTTTCAATCACTATCTTGTACTTATTTTGACTCTACTCTTAGTCACTGCTACAAAGAGTTCATAGGATAAACTTTTGTTTTACAGTGATCTTGTACTCACTTTCTTAATTAACTTTTTGAAAGTATGTTATAATTTTAAACAATTTTATTTAATGTAATGACCAAATGGTAGGAAATTTTCTTTTTTTCTATTTGGTCATTTTTTTAAGCAATACTCATAAAAAAATTGAAATGGCTTAAAATATCTCAATATTGGCATACATAGTTTGATGATTTAAAAAATCTTTAAATCTGACTAAAAAATAAGGAAGTTGTGATTAATTTTGTGCTACGCACTGTTGGATATTTTAAGACCAGATGTGTTTTGTCACATTTTCTATACTACTTTTTTAGTAAAGACGTTAAATCTTTGTTCAAACACAAGATAGAGCTATGAAATTTGCCATATATATGTACTTTTGTACAGGGAATTGAAATGTGCCATTAAAAATCCCAAGAATCTAATGGTTAGCATACAATCTGCAGTAAATGCACATAAATATGCTGCAATATCTTAAAAAAAAAAGCTAGAATACTTTTCAGAAAGTTGAATTATAATGCATTTTCTGTACAAAATCTGGAATCTAGTACTTACAACTTTTTAAAAATGAATACATTGCAAGGTTTATTTGGTATTATTGTAGATTAATACTTGCTAAATCACACTCCACCTCCCACCTTCCCCAAATATGCGATTCTCTCTTTTTTTTCTTTTTTTTAAAACAACTGCAGACAGTAGTATATACATTAATTTACATAATGAGTAAACTAGTTGAAAGATGAATAGTTGATGATATTAAAACTTGTTATATATCTTTTACCAAAATGACTTAAAAAGGGTTGATATGCTGTACAATCACACAAGATCATTTTGGCAAATCAATCGTTTTAGATGTTCAAATTTATAAAACCTTATGTTTTAATGTCAGTATTTTAGTTTGAACCATTTAAATTTATTCATAGGAATGAAGAATATATTCAAACATTTATTCAGATGTTTTTTTCCCCCCTTTCCATTAACTCTTTCCATACTAACATGATATGAACAGATGTAGCTGGCGAGCCTTATTTTAGATAAAGGAAACATTTGAAGAAGTCGTTTTATTCGTACAAGCATATTTTTGTTTTAACAACTGTTTAAATGTATTTTTATCATGACATAGTGAAACCAGTCTATCTGATGCACGTATATACTATAAGATTGGAACCAGAAGCAATATTTATTATATCAAAATGAACCCTGAAATTAATATACTTGGGCAGCATTCTTTCTCTAATGCATGTTTCGTTCAACGCAATTTTTAATTCATCACCTGCCTTAAGACGACTCATGGAAATCGAAAACGTTCATGACTACAGCAAATTTCGTTTTACACTCGAACAGAATGTTCGAACATTGATCCGCCAAAAAGAAAAATTGGATTACAAGAAAACAAACAGGAATTGTCTTTGCTCTTCAACGAAACATACATTAGACAAAATAAACCCTGTAAATATATTCAAGTTATGTTTCAGGTATAGCATAGCTTTCACTAGTATCCTTGGAAAAGATTCAAGTTTATTTGTCCTCCATCCAATCATTGGCACTAATTGACATCTCCGACAATATATTTATTGTCGGAGATGTCAATTAGTTTTGAATAATTTTTATTTTCACTTTTGTAATATATTGTCATTGTTCAAGGACAAGCCAAAAGAATTCATGGCCATAGCAAGTCTGAGGTTATGCATGTCAGTGTGTAGTATCAGGCAAATGGTTAATGACAGATATATATTTACATGTGTGGGGAAGGGCAGTTTAATTCAAATTCATGACTACTGGATCAGAGCAAACACTGATATCAACAGATGGACGTACAACAAAACTTCTCTTAAGCTAATCAAGCTGCCAACCAACCAACTCTATTCGATGTTATTATGAATCCTTTTCATTGAAATTCAGAGAAAACGTTTTATTTTGACACTTGTCAGTTATTGAATCAAGAAATTATTATATATTTTATAAGGCTGTGTTAAATGTGTTATTTTCTGCTGATAACCTGACTATATAACACCATGGGTTGCATAATTGATGAGACTTAATTTTGACATTGGCAGCATTCACCCAGTTGAGCTGGTTCCTCCTATAGAACAGCATCCTGGATGAACGCAGACCACATATGACGGTCTGCAACAGCCAAGGTAGTTATGGGCAGCTAGTCCCAGGACCAGTGGTGAACACCATAGACCTGTAGACCAGAGGTATGTTCAACATTCACTTTGATGGTGTGTAACTACATCTTTAGCTGACTTTCGGAAGTCTTGGCCAATCTTGGAATGGTTCTGGAGCTATTGTTTTGTGGATGGACTCTTCTGTGTTGCACTGTACAACATGGCCAAACTAATAAAGTCTCCTTATTGAGAACAGATTTTGAAGCTTTGGTAACACAACTTTTGGACTGCTCTCATTTTTATCAGCTTTCTTGAAGTCTACAATTGCTTGGAGAGGCATCATTATTGTTTTAAAAAGGTTCTTTTCTGTTCTGTTAAATCATTAACCCAAATATTTGCAATCTTTTGATGCAGTTGTATCCAATTTCTGTCCATCTTATAAGAAAGATGTGGCTTATTCTATTAGATCACCATCAGATTATTTGATTTTTCTTTTCTGATTCAATATCTTTTGTTTTCTAAATTTCAACTTAAATAAATTGACCCCCCCCCCCAAAAAAAAGAAATCCAGTTCAGACTTTCTATCGAACATGACTAATACCTATGTTATTCACACCTATTTACTTAAAATTGAAACACCTCTGATTTGCAGAAAATGTTGAGTCTCTCTTACAAGAAAGCACATTTTTATTAATTGTAACAACCATAACCAAATTCAGTTAAAACATTAAATATCAAACTATATGAAAGACCTTTTTTTCAAAAGACTAGCTCAAATAATATCTTAACATTTTCTAAAAGAAACTAAAATCAAATAAAATCACTTGCACATCTTGAATAATATAAAAAAGTATTGCACATACTAAAAAATCACTTAGACAAAAATGAAACACAATAAAAACATGTATGTAATCAATACATGGTTAAAGGACCATACAACTAAAACTCATGTTTTGAAATTTTTTGGATGAGGTTTGATGATTTGGTTGGTCTTCTATTTTCATCTTGGTTGTTATAGTCATAAGGTTTTGGCTGATGTAACCTCTGACCTTCTTCAATTGCATTTTTTAACCTTCTTTTAAACCAGTTTTCTTTGCTGAAAACCAAAGATTATGTAAATATAAGTACTTACTAGTAATTCCTATATTCGTATTAATTTGTAGTTGAATAAAACTCATAATATGAGGTTTTTGAGAGATTTATTCTGATTTCTATACTTTTAATGAATACTAGTGGTGGTCCGGCCTTGCCAGGTTGTAAAATACACCGAAATATATTTTAATCCATGCTGATTTCATATTTATTGTTAGAGCTAATTTTCTATTGAATATTATATTGTACCTAATATATGGTACTGATTTTTAAAGTAAAAAAAAATTACTTGGGGGCCGTCCGCTAAAATTGAAACCAAAATATTTACTACTTCAGTCACATTCCCTACTGTTTGAGCTATCAACAGACTGATAAGAAAGATTTAAAATTAAACCAATTCAAGCTATGAATGAATTTGCGCATGCACAAAAGTAATAGAAATATGTCGGCAAGTTGAAATGAACATTTTGCATTTCAATTTGTCGACATATTTTTGTACACGTTATTAATCCATTCAAAGGTTTTACTTGGCATAAACCATCCTTCGTGTAGGATTACTATTTCCTGTTAATTTCAGTGGTATGTGTTATGTTAGTAATTTAAAAGTTTATCGGTTAAATACTTGCACATACGCACACACATACATCTACTGTTTATTATATAGATGAGAAAACTGATATACAATAACTCAAACTAAGTATGGTCTGCCTTTTTATTTTTTTTTTACAAAATCTGTTATTTTTGTATGACAGTCTGTAAAGATTGCATGCGTGCGAATGTAAAAGAATGGAATGGTTCTTCCACTTGCCATTCATTACAATACAAGTCTAAAGATGAATAGAAAATTTTTTTTTTAATTACCCATGACTTCAGATGTGGTAAGAACAGATCTCAGAAACATTTGATGAAAATGCTATTTCTGAACAAAAATATCTGCCCAAATAAAAATCTAACATATCTTAAAAATCAAACATGACCAGAGAATGTTTATGAATTTAGCTTGCAAAACTTAAGAAGATCCGAGTTATGAAAAGTTTTTAAATGCAGGCTAGAGTTATTCTAGTAATGATCTGAAATAACAACCAAACTCACCTGAAAAATTGAATCAACAGAAATAAATCCTGTTTGTTTTGAAGATAAATTAGGTTCTTCTCATGTGTTACCGACTCTTGAATTCTTTATATTTTGTTAATGAAAATTAAAATGCTATATATATTATATATTATTACTAGTGGAAGTGGCCTACCAACTCTACAGCTCTGTATTCTATTTTATAGGTAATTAAGTGCCAGGCCTATGGCACTCATGATTTTCCAAATTCATCTATCAATGTTTATTTTTTTTTTGTTTTTTTTTGCAAACTTAATCCATTGTTGAATTGAGAATAATATTCTAGATTGACATGTGACTGAGAAGAGTTTTAAAATAACATTATTGTAGATGTACTCCTGAATAAAACGGTACAATAGAACAAAAGAAAAGTATTACACTAATACAATTCAAACTGACCATTCATTTGTTCCAATCTAATAAGTACAGGATAATAATAGAATTATCAGACCATTTAATTGGTGTTTGTATGTTTTTACTTGCAGCTATGAGAATTGAATTACATAAGAAAATTACTTTTAATAGAATATTTTTTAAATAAAAACTGCAGTAGTGCGAAATAAAACTTTTGCATTCCTATTAAAAAAAATTATATAATTACAGTATTAAATCCATGAGAATGCATTTCATTTTTTTTTTTTTTTCATGAACAAGTCATTTTAATCTTTGGTTAATAATTGCCCCCCCCCCCCAAAAAAAAAACAAAAGACAAACAAAAGTATGAATACTTTCATGACCTTCCAAATTGGAAAAGAATTTAAAAGCATTAAAACTGTCAAATAGAAAGCCATTTTGGGCTTTAAGATTCTTAGCAAATCTTTATATATTAAAGGTTTTGGAAGCTATTTATATTCAATAACAATATTACTAATTCAATGACCAAGCAGTACTGTTATTAAATTTAACTTTCAAAATTCAAAATCCTATTTTAAAATAAGAAAGACAATATATCTACACGTTAATAATTTATTAATGCAAAATTAATGCTTTTTATTTTATGTGTTGGCCATCATGAAAATATGTAAAATTCATCATTTCCCCTCAAAAAAATATTGTTCTGAAATCTGTTCTCAGAATTATATTATTTATTTTGTAATGAACTCATAATTTGTCACATGTTTGTTTGCAGTAAATCAATTGAAAATGCTAATTTCCATCCATCCATAGCCCTTGAGCCCCTGGAGGGGCATAGGTTATCTTCAACTTTTTGTAGATGTTTTTGTAGCGAGGAGTTCTTTTTACAGGGTGAGGGTGCTGGCCCCACACCCAACCTTCCCAGAAGGTACATACAGTGCCTAGCCTTCCCAAATGGTCACCCATCTGGTACTGGCCATGCTCAACATTGCTTAACTTCGGTGATCTGGTGAGAACCGGTGTGTCAATGTGATTGTGCCATACAAAATGGTGATTTGAATGAGTATTAAATTCCCGTGAAATTTTCTAATGTGGTATGGGAAGTTATCATGGACAGAAAGCCCAATTCTTGCAAGATAAGCACTGAAAGTTAAATTAGGAGCAACAACTTTTGAAGCAAAGGAAAAACAATAGTGTATATTAATTTCACCATTAGCTTAGTTGAGCAGATAATAAAGAATGATATACAACAGAAAATAGTGAATATACAGAATGTGAAGCTTGAGTGTGTTTTCGTGAAAATTTAATGAAGATTGTTTGCATGCTTTGGTCTGTAAATTCTGGCTCTTTTCGTCAGGGATAAAATGGCTTTTGTTTCTAGGGACGGTCAAAATGTAGTCAAGCCTACTTTAGCCAAAATAAAAAAAAAAGAAAACTGGAAAGAGAGAAATGACTGTCTTCTGTCAGCTTTATTATGATTCAGTGACCCTACCTTCTTGGGCAAGGTTTATCAGAGAAAGGAGAGGAAAAAGAGGGTTCATTGTTTTCTGTTGCAATGTAGTAAACTGATATCCAGAATAGGGACCAGAGCCTAAGGTGTTTGGGTTCATATAAGCTGGTTCATGTGACCGCCTAAGGGTGCAGTGATTAGGTTACCTTTTCGTCAGTTCATATGATCTTTGAAGAGATAAAGAACTATTTACCAATCTATGAGCGTATTATAAATCGCAATTGTGTCCAATTATGTCTGTCAGTCATGCTTAAGTTAATTTTATTTTGATCTGCCATGCATAAGTTTTAAGTAGCATTTTTAAATGCATCCATGCATCTCTATAAGACTTTGTCAGTTGGTTATGCATTTTCATCATTAACCCAGCAGCTTAAGTTTTAAGTAAATTGTCTCCAAAGATCTTTATTCATAGAAAAGCACCACTCAAATGCATATTCAATGAAATCATTATAATGATCTATTCTATGCTCTACAACTGTTTTCTTGCAGAAGATATTGCTAGTTTTTCTTTGTTCTATTGTTAATTTCATGATGCTTGATTGGGTTTCAGTCCCTGGTTTTTCCTTGTCAAATATTCACAGCATGAACTTGCCTTTCTGCTACGACTGCAAAGAACTTTTCTTCTGCTATATGCCTAACAGCAAACGGAATTTCTCTGAATTATTTTTCTTTACAAATCTCCTATTTGTTGGATTGCTTTCATGTGGGTTATGACATAATCATCTTTAAATCCAATGTAAACAAATACTTGTAAAACTGTCTTCATAAATAATCAAATTAGATAAAAATGGATGCAAACAGATAACAATATTATTGCAGAATCCTTATTAAATACAGAATGATACCACTATTGGATTCCTTGTGAAAATTGATCTTAGTATAGGATTTGTTTTCAATTGCATTCGCAGACATCACATTTATATTATAGATCAGCAGGTGGTGCCCGACCTTGCCAGGTCATAAAATATGCTTAACTATATTTTAATTTGTGCAGATTTTGTATTTAATATTACAGCGCCAAATCTCTATTGAATATTATATTATACCTTAATACATACTAGTGATTTCAGAAGTTTGACATAAAAATGACTTGGTGCCATCAGCTAGAATCAAAACCAAAACATTTAGTGCTTCAGCCGCATCTCCTACTGATGTAGCTATTAAGAGATAGATAAGAAAGGTTTAATATTAAACAACTTGAAGAAATGAACTAAATTTGGACATGTGCAGAAGTAAAAAGGGTTGGAAAGTTGAAATGAACAGTTTTCATTTTAACTTGCTGATATGTAGGATGGATGAATAATGTATACAAAGAAAGATTTTACTCATTATAAACAATTCTTGGTGCTTGATTACTATTTCTTGTTAATTTCAGTGTTATGTGACCGAGTTTATTCGTTAAATATTTATACACAGATACACACATATACATGCATATTACTGTTTTATTTCTATAGATTAAAAAACGTGTAGCCATTTTTGTCTTTATTATTTTAAGATTATATTGCAGATTAGGTTTATAAAACATTGCTTAAAAGTAAGCCTATTATAAATGATGACCCCATCCCATAGCCATTTGCTATTGATAGTTTTAAAAAGGGAAGATGGCTTATTAAATATTAACTCTAATTTATAAATGGTTGGCTTTCCTTTTTGTTTAACTGACAACTTGATGTAATTACAGTCGCATATAGCAATCAATTAATATATTAGATGCAAAATTTATTTTTTCTTGCAATGTAGATTATATTTTACACCAATAGATTGACCCAGTATTGCCAGGTATATAATACTCACATTGTTTAAATTTGTGTCTCCTGATTATTATTATACTACAAGTACATAATAAATTAGGTTCTTTAAAATCTTGTACAATTTTGAAATTCATAAAAGAATATTAACTACCTAGCAAGCATTGTCGAGTCTTTTTGCTGTTCTTTATTTTTTCTATTTAATTCATTTGTTCTAAATAGAATTTTCAAAGTTAGAATTAATTTTATGGTATCACTTGACTATTAAATTATCACTTGAACCAAATTTTTATAAAACTATAACTATTTGTATAAACTTTGACCAATTTTTATGGTAATGTTTTATTTATAAACTTTCTAACTAGGATTAGGGTTCATAATATTGGAACACTCTTTGAACCCTTTAATAAATACAAATTTAAAATCCTTAAATACTATAGATCAATTTTAGTGAACATTTCTGAACTTGCTGAACTGTTTACCTTAAATAATTGAAATATGTTAACATTTTTCAGAATCAACGTAATCTTGTAATTTAACTGCAGTTCACATCTCATTTTGTTGCCTTCCACCACGTCAATATTATTGTTTACATATGTATTTCCTATAATGTTTTGGTCCTGGATATGACCTTAAACTATATCCAGTGGTGAGGCCCCAGCTTGCAGGCTTTGGGGAGTGTGGAGCCACCCCTTAATTACCATTGCTCCCAGGTCCACTCTGACCCGGAGTGGTGGTACCTGTTAAGGTCCCAACTATGGGTTAAATAGAAACCGACGTGAAAACAACAAATATATTCTATTAAAAAAATTTTTCTTCAAAATCTTTGGATTCGGCATTAAATAATCCGGAAAGGAGTTGATATGCCGTAAAACAAAAACAACCAACCAACCAACCTAATGTTTTTTTATAATGTTACTTTTAAGTAATGCAATAAAAAAAAAAAAATTAACATTTAATTTTATTTTGAAAAAGGTTTAATAGTTTGGTTTACGTCGCTCTGTTGACTGTGGAACCCTTTGGAAGGTCATGCATGCTGATGACGTGCCCCCAAATTGTTCAACCTAATCAAAGTCTACTATCCACACTAAAGTCCGTGTATATGGTAAAGAGTCATACTTCTTTGACATTCACTCTGGGGTCCGACAAGGATGTGTTCTCTTGTCTACACTTTTAAACTACACAGGATTCAATCCCTCCAAAAATCTCTCCCTGCCTTTGTTGGTTTTGCTACGCTCTTTAATGACGCAGGTGACTTCATCCATGAAGTCATCGATACAGCACCACCACTAGGCTGGAAAAATGGAAGAAACGTTTGGGTGACCAACTCAAAACCTAGCTCAGGATAATGAAGCAAGATGTTGAACTGATTCTGGGCCCTCACCATTACATAGTCTGTTGCTAGAACTGTAAATGGCTTGCACTCATAACAGAAGCAACCTTGGATCACTATGTCTGGTCTGTCAGTTAATGTTTGGAGCATGGTAAACTTGTTGGAAAGAGCCGGCCCAACCGACCTAGTGTGAAGGCTTTAACCATGACGTTGCTATGGTTACTATTACTGTTATTAACAATACACATATAAGAAGAAAGTTGTAAAAGACTATATCTATTACTACTGGAGATTTAATATCTGTCTGAAGTCAAAACTATACTATTACTCCCTTTTAATGCTTAATTCAGTTTACAATACTATTTCAGACTAATGTACTATCTTTTAATATGCAAGTTGAGAAAGTGGTCGTATAGTATCTTTTTTTTTTGTTTATATGATATCATCCTCCCAAGAATGACTTCCTTTTTAGGACGAGGGAGCTATGTAATATGGTTGTTCATCATGATACAATCTTCCAGGGATTACCTGAAGAATGGTAATGTAGTATTTGCTTTTTGCCATGACTCCATTCTCCCAGACCTTACATCCTTCTCTTGGAGTCAGAAGCACAGCATGTTTGTTTTGTCATATGTACTAGCAGAAATATGTGACAAGGGAACATATGTTTGCTAGTATTAATAAAATATGTAAATTTATCTGAAGCAAATTAGCCTAAACTTACCTAAAACAAGAAAATATGTTAGACTTGAGGGGATTCCCAACTGGATGTTAATTGTTGACCGTCAAACACAAAATGTTTAAAAACATTGGTGTGCAGCCAGGCTCCGCACAGTCTTCTGGTCAAAAAGAAAAAAGAGTTATCAAATAAATTTCTAGCTAATAAAGTTTCCACACCCAAAATAATAATATGGACAGTTAATTTTTTCAAGCCTATAGATGAATATAAAAACCCAGCTTTTTGTGAACCCAAGAAAGAAAAAAAGAAAAACATAGAAATCTGTACTGAGGAAAATCTACTTTCCCTGTAAGAGCCGAATACACCCATCCAACTTCTTCCCAAAAATCAGATGGAAGATATTTAAAAAAAAAAGTACATTAGCAAATATTTCTCTATAATACTTTTTTTCCTTTTATTTCCGCAAATTCAATTTGAAACCTTTCTTTCGAAGCTAATAAAAGTTTACTTTAAACGTTGAATGCATTTATCTACATGGAAGTTGACGGATTGTGTGTTTTGCTATTAAATTAAATGGCTCATAAAACATGCCATAGACTTGGGCTAATATTTTTAAATGCTTAATGATCAATCAATTTCTAAATATACTTAATTAAATGAATTATTTCTTTTTTTTTTTTTTTAAGTGCTTTCTTTTTAAAAGTTCTAAACTTAGTTAATTTTTATATATTGAGTTGTCCTTTTAAATAAACACTACTCATGTTTCACCATTACTGATAATCAAGATGTTACCTTACTGGCCACCTGACCCTCATTAACCTTTATCCTCGAGTGTCCTTCAGGTCTTGATAAACAGTGATTCCCCCTCCCCTCTCCTTATACACACACACACACACACACATATATATATCACACACAAATGAAATCCAAGAATTTAAAATCAATAATTAATGGTTAAAATAACTTTCTTTTTGTTTTTTTGTTTTAATCAATATGTTAATTAGCTATTCAATTCATTATTTGAAACACGATTTTGTTGCATATACAAATTGATCAAAGTATTTAACTATGCTGGATAGGTACTGTTGTATGTATGTCAGAGTGAGAGATATTTTTATTATGAAAGCAAATCAGAATAAGTAGCTGTCTTTTTAAATCTTGAAACAAACTGTAAAACAAAAAGTATATCAGTTCCAATATTTGACCTCTTTTTCTTCTTTTTTTAACAAGAATTTTTATATTCTTATACAATTAAAGCACATAAAAAAACAAATTTCTTTTTTGAATAATAGCATAAACCTTGGGCAGTTTTTCAAATGAAATCCAGCAAATTATTTTCAGCTGCTATTTATTTCTTTATAAAAAAGATTTCCTTTGTAACGTAATTTGATTAAAAGAAAACAAGAAAACCTCTGTCTTGTAGAGATGCTTCTCTTTATTAGATTTGAAACACACGAAAGTGTTTTGGTTGGGATGGGAAACAAATGTTATTGTAAGAATATTTAAGGCTCTAATCAAACCTCATCTCCAATTTTGTACAGGCATTCTGGATGCTAGTAGTGTATCCCTTTTCCTAACCAACAATGTCCAGTGAGTGATGTCATTGAATCTGGCTGTTCTAGGTCCCAGTCGGTCTTTAGCTGCTTGGCAGTCCCTCTGGCAAAATCCTCAGGTGTTGAAAGATCCTGTCTGGCAAATCACCATTCCGACACATTGCAAAAAGATAAAAAAAGGCTACTTGTCCTACACTGGTTGTCAGGTAACTGGGGAGCAAAGGTCATTTAAGCCCAAAAATTAAAGAATAACAGTTTGATGACTGGTCTTTGTGGATAAAATAATAATAATTATTATTTGTTAAAAAATTATACAGTCTGATTCTTTATGAGTCTTGCTTAGGCTCTTAATATTTGTCTGAGTGGCACTCTTTGTTAAAGTCTGGTCAATTTTCAAATTTAATAATTTCAACCCTAAATTCAAGGGTCAGTTTCTCAACAACATAGAATCGAGAGCAAGCAGAGTGGAGTCTGTCCAGTCCAGCATCTATCTCCCAAGTTCCTGATGCAATGCATAAAGGAACTTGGGAGATAGATGGAGAATTCGCTGGGGGATGACTTTGTCTCTCCTACTAGTAGAATTCAACTCCTAATTCTCAATAATACATTATCGTTCTAACTTTTTGCCACATTTACTGGTTCTAATATGCAAGGATCTGCCTTTCTGACACTGGAATGGTCAATGGATTTACAACACACCCTTCCTTTTTTTTTCTTCTTCTTCATAGGAATCGATCTATCATTGTTACTCTGACAAAGGGTGGGGACCCAAATTTGTAAAGACGGCCTCCAGATTTGTGACAATTACAATTCACCTCTGTTCAACCCGTTACCAATCTCAATCACGGTAATTTTAATTAACAATCATTGCAGTGAATGTCTATGACCTTTTCAGTTTTTAATAAGCAATTCTTTAAACACTTAACATAATTCAGAAAACTCGGTTAGCAGCATTAATGGCACCAATAGGTATGATTTTTGTCTATATTGGTATTTAGATGCTATTGTATTAATTTATTTATTGCGGACTATTATTCTCATCTTTATTAGTTGTTGTTTCACGATGTTTCGGCTAACTATTTCTCTGGCCTTCGTCAGGTGGTAACCGCAACTGATAGGAACTTTAAATCTCCTAACTGCATTCTCAGCAATCACTGCCATCCGTAGTTGTTGTCGTCTCACCACGTTTTTTGGCCAAGTAAACCTCTGGCCAGCTTTGAGTAGGATTGAAACCACTATCTTCAGACAATGCTCATCTGGAACCGTAGAGATTCAACGTCTCTATCAACTGCGCCACGGTCCTCGAAGGGCGATCAAAGTTGGATTTTTTTATCTTATAAATCCGCGTTTATTTATTATCTGATCTTCCCTGGTCGGGTCCATACCGAATGGTATATATATATTATTTTAATTGGAATTCATTGTTGAGATGAGTATTATTTATATTTATTTATTGCGGACTATTATTCTCATCTTTTATTAGTTGTTGTAAGACGACAACAACTACGGATGGCAGTGATTGCTGAGAATGCAGTTAGGAGATTCGAAGTTCCTATCCGTCGCAGTTACCACCTGACGAAGGAATAGTTGGCCGAAACGTCGTGAAACAACAACTAATAAAGATGAGAATAATAGTCCGCAATAAATAAATTAATATAAATAATACTCATCCAATTAAAATAATGAACATGCTATTGGTTACCCTTATGACTGATACCAGTTAGGTGCCTAATGTTTTTGTCTGGACATGATTCTCTGGTAGGCCACCCTCAATGTGAAAAATGTTAATTTCACATATCCTTGGAAAAGTTACTTTATTATCAAATTAATTCAGTTTTATTGTCCAGAAAATAATTAAAAGGTTTTCTTTGAAAAAAAAAAACAAAATATTTTTTATTAATCTCCTTTCTTTTATAACTTCTCCAAGCAATTAATACATGTCAACATTTTCTTTTTACCTTTTTTGGGGTGAGTGGGTGGGGGTGGGGGGGCTTTTTCTTTTTTCCTTTTCTTTTGTTTTCTACAGTCTGAATCTTAACGTTTGTGTCTGTAGTATATCAACCCTTCTTAATCCATCAAAAAATTGAGGATTTCAATTTTAAAAATAAGTCGGAATTCGTAGGTTTAACTACTTGAGAGAAATCCGAGAGGATGACTTAATTGAAAACTTGGCAAAGATTTGGCAAACTAAATTGACTACACAATTAGAATAATAAATATTTGGAACAAATGACGTAATTTAATTAAATAAAGCAGTAGTGTATAATATTAAGAATCCACTGAATGAATTAAAAATAAGAATTCTCAGGGTTTACCTAATACAATATTTAAAAGGATTTAATCTAACCTCATATTCTGTGTGTGTGTGTGTGTGTGTGTGTGTGTGTGTGTGTGTGTGTGTGTGTGTGTTTATTGTATCAGAATGTAAAAGTGATAGGTTTGTGTCTGAGAGTTAAGTAAAAACAGAGAGAGGTAGGCAGCTATCCCTGATAACGAAAACTCTTGATACAACATCTGCGGCAACTGTTGTTATCAAATGATGTAGATTTGCTTTTCTTTTGGGGTTAATGTGGCAGCTGCTTAGTTGAGTTGGTTTTGTTCAAAGCCTTTCTCACTTTCTCAGATATTGTTTAAATATTTTAAGGCTTTACTGTGATTTTATGACAAGCAAATAGTCAAGCAATTTGCTTTTTTTTTTTTTTTTTTTTTTTAAATTTTCATAAGTTAATGAACCTGACATTTTAATTAATGGTTTTAAATTTGATGCATTAAATGGAAAAATAATTTTTTTAATGTATTTTTTTTATTTATTTTTTTTTTTTTACATTAGCTGTATCTATTTCATTTTTTGTCTAGTACTATGTTTACCCCCTCCCCTTCCCAGTCATTTAACTTTTAGGTATGTTCACAATGGAAAACGATTGATGTCCGCATTAGTGATCTGGCTTTCTTTCCCTTGTTACATCCACTTATTAAGTGAAGTGTGATTGAGTTACAAATGCAATTGTCATCTTAAATTGACAACCTGACTTTTGACCGAAGTCTGACGTATTTAAATAGAGGAACAATTGCTTAATGATGCCTTCTGGAAATTGGTCACCAGTTGTATGACTGAATCATTGAAACTTCACAACTCTTAAGAAAGATCAGTTTTTTTTTTTCTACTAGAGTTTACATTTATAAGGCACCAAAATAGATACACAAATTAATTCTTCAATTTTAATTTTGATATTACATGTTATTTTTAAATATATACAGACAGTGCTATTAAAAAATATATTTAATAGCATAAACTTGTCAATTGCTTTAAGCCTTTAGAAATCCATTGATTATTATTTTTTAAGATTATAAAAACAAACGTTGAGAGAGATTTTAGAGAGGGATGCACAATAATCAAATAAATGACAGTCAATCGATATAAAAATATATACAATTTCTATTTATAATATATAAGCAACTTTTAAATAATCCATAAAGGCTAACTGCTGTGTTTTTGGTTAGAAAAATATATAGAACATTTGCATATCATTTGGGTATAAGGTTTTTAGTATCTGAACTTGGAGTTGAGCATTATTGAAATAAAATAGTATAAAATATGTTGTATCTGTATGAATATTAGGTTTATAATTGTAATTTCGAAAAAGGCATGAATACAACCATCCCTTCACTCATCTGTTAAATTTTTT
This sequence comes from Euprymna scolopes, assembly GCF_053919585.1. Lineage (NCBI taxonomy): Eukaryota > Metazoa > Mollusca > Cephalopoda > Sepiida > Sepiolidae > Euprymna > Euprymna scolopes. The sequence continues at coordinate 25,867,873 of NC_136501.1, forward strand.
TATTAGTAGTTTTCATTCTAAAGTGATGAAAATGATTATTAGTATATCACAAGTTATATACAGGTATTAAATACAAAATGAGGATTGACCTCATTTTTGTAAATGATTGTTAATATTCCTACAGTTTTCCTGACTTTAATATAACTAACTACTTGACTTTCTCTATTAATCAATCCAAATGTTTATTTGTGTGTGTGTGGGGGGGGGACTACCAAAAACTAACTAAATTCCTGCTCTTCAATCACTGTTATCTTGGACTGGATCCAATTTCAAGGAATTACTAAGATAAATGATCTCTGTTTTCTCAACTATTTTCGTTACAACACCACACTTTCTCTCTTTCTTGTACCTTTTAATACACCTGTGTTGTCAGGTTTACATTGTTATTGCACCTGCTCTCCCAATGTGAAACACAAAGTTGAGTATCCCCCCCCCCACACTTGGACAGTGTTTAAGAGTTTCAAGTTAAATATTTTTCTCATTTGCTCCTTGCTGCAGATTCTATCCAAACTTTCCAAAGATAACTGTCTCGTTGTCTCGATGATCCGATTATTTTCTAAAAAAGAAAAAAAAAAAAAAAAAAATGTTAATTAATCTCAAAAGAAGTTTGAAATAAAAATCGAAAATTCTGTTGTTTAATCTCATTTTTAAATATTCATTGGTAACTTTTTCTTTTGTAATCCTTCACTCTATATAAATACATATTGGTCTTTATTATTAAGATCTGTATGAATATTTATATACATGTGTTGTTTTTTTTTTGTTTTTTTTTTCTTATCAGTTTGTTCAAGCTGGGGATAGGGCATCCTACTGTATGCCAAACATTCACTTGCTAACTCAGATATTCCAACCGAGAGATCTTTTTAAGATTCTGACTTTCATTTTAAGTGCAATTGTTTAAATTTCTCTTGCACTTGTATATCTGCCAGGTAGTTTTTGAAATTCTTTTTCATGAGTCCAGTGACTCCTATAATTACTGGAATGATGGAGATCTTCCTAAAATTCCAGTTTCTTTTCATGTCGTACATAAAACCTTGGTATTTCATTATCTTTTCTCCTTTTAGCTCTGTTTAACCCAGCATCATTGGGGGCACTAACTTCTCCTAGGGTTGCTTCTTTATCCTTTTTTCCCCATATCACTATGTCAGGTTTTTTACATACGTACCTGTAGGGAGTCATAGTAGATTGTGTATGATTTATTTCCAACAGTTCTTTCCGACATATGTTCATAGGACTTGCTGCTTCATTCAATATTCAACATTTTACACATGAACCAGTGGAGATGTTTACACTATCGTATCTATACCAATATCCATCTAATCACTCAAAATTTATCGAGTAAAAGAATTGCCGGTAAACTATTTTTTAAGTATTTAAGAAAAAGGAAAAACAAATAGCAAGTCAGACACTCAACTCCCTCATTGAAATTAATTCAGACCAAAATCCTTTACATAATGAAACTTTTTCCCTTTCTATACCAATTGATGTTTTTTTTGTTTTTTACTTTCCAGTTTGAGACATTTTTTTTTTTTTGTGTCCACCCCCACCTCAATTGTGACATTATTTTATATGAATATTAATGCAAACACTGATGAAGCATTTTTTTCTTCACTTTTTAATGGAGATTTTACTAACAAAGAGCGTCCACTCATAACAGAAGAATATTTGGGTGCTTAAGATTTTATTAGAATATATTAAAAAATACCTTTTGTTAGAAAAAAATATTTTTATGGTAGATACAATATCAATATTTTCTTTCAATAGCTTTTCATAAACTTTTTCTTGAAAAATAAGAACAAATAAAACTAATGCTAAAACTGCCAAGGTTTTCATTGTCTAATTTCAAGAACAAAACTTGATTCATCAAACCTCTTTTTACATTTTTTGCATATCAACATTTCTGCAAAACTGCTTTAATATAAAATTCAAATTGAGAAATTGACTTTTACCATTTTGGTTTTATATATGACTAGCGAGGGATACCCGGCGTTGCCCGGGTGTTTGGAGGTGTGTGTGGAAACTCCGGGGTTGGGGGGGGGTTAAAAAAATGTTTTGATAGGTAAATATGAGGATCGAACCCGAACCGTTGAGGCAAAGTTGTAAATTAAAGTGTGAAAAAAAGAAGTGCGACGTTAACGATTGCCCCACCGCGAGATGCTAACGGAAACACGTTTGAATTTATTTAATTACTTGGATGTGGCAGGTGCCCGTTTTAATGAGTTAATGAGGTCAAGTTTCACTGTGGGATTTTTATTTTCCCAAGATGTTATAGGAAAAAGACTAACCCACATGCAGCGAGCGACAAATGTTGAATATTTATCTTCCCGAAATCGAGCAAATTAAATAGACAGGCGAGCTTCGTTGTTAACTGTGAGATATTACGATTTATATGTGATATAAAAAGTCTTAGAAAGTTGTGAAGCGAGCGATCGCTTCTCTGAAAAAAGCCTTTTGTAGACATACAGAAAAAGCGAACACACAAACATACATTTTCGCTTTTATATTTATAGACGAGCAGTGTGTTTTTTTTTTTTGCTGTCAAATAGGTTCCTATTTACTTGCCTCCCCACGAGGGCAGAGTTAGACACAATCATCATCATCATCATCATGACGGGCTCCTTGCCCGGACCGATGTGTCTCTTCCTCTCACACAAGGTCAGTTTTTAATGTGGGGAAAATCCAGCTCCCCAATCAGAAGAAAAATAAAAATTGCCTCAGTTTAGAAGGATTTCTCCTCTAATGATCGAGGACAGAAATGGTGAAGTGTAGTATCAGAACAGATACTAGTCAAATATGTTAAATTGAGAAAAAGGCTGTCTATGTAGTTGATGTCCCTGGCACTATTCTGATGTCAGAGATGTTCAAACTTTTTTTTTTTTTTACTATAGAGTCAATCACTTATCAAGACCCGGAAGTAACTTAATCAGGTGAAATTGATGGTGGTGGAAATTAGGTAGGAAATAATTATTTTAGAGGACGGTTCACTAAAATACATAATGTCTGTTTTTTTTTTTTGTTTTTTTTTTTAAAGAAATTATCCTCTCTTTCTTTTACCCCTCTTTCCATCTCTCCTTTCTTCCTTATTTTAATTATTTATACATTATTCCATCCATCTTACCACTACTCATTCATTTTTTGTGTGTACAATAACAAGCAAACAAAATAACAACATTAGTTTTAGTAGTGTGTGTGTGTGTTTGGAGGTGTATGGTGAGCAAAAAAAAAGTTATAGTAGGCAGACAGGCAGGCTCGAACCTGTGACATGAAGGCGGAAAAGAAAGTGGAGGTGTGTGTAAGGGTGTTGGTTGAGCAAAAAAAGAGGAAAATTGCAAGCGCAAATAAAATTTTAAAAAAACATGCAACGTGCCAGAGGAAAAAGAAGTGAAAAAAAACTATCTTACGATGTGTCTACCATGGTTGTGACGTCACGGGTGGTCGAAATAGCGCCTTTTCTGCAACGTCATGTGACCAAGGGCTGAATGACTTGCAAAAAATGTCAGTAGAAAAAAAACAACCATCCCTGTAGAAAAGTGCCCAGTTGAGGTTGAAGGAATTAATGTTTTTGGTCAATTTTTCGATATTTGTCGGCCGAAGAGTCAAGCTTCAAAATGATACTGATCTCGTGAAAATCCGTCGAATCTGTCAAAAGTTTTAGGCAAATATACAAACATACATACATTTAAACAGACAGGTGAGATTTATATTATAGATAACTATTTCATTTGATCACATTAATTAATATACAAAGATATAATTTTGTGCGTAAATTTTCAGTATTTACTTCAACACTGCTTGATACATACGTAGAGTTAGGTAGTAAGTTATGAAAGTATATATGGAAATTAAGCTACGCAGAATATTCCGCGTTTCATTCTCGTAAGAATTTGTCAGGCTTATGCATAAGCCTGACAAATTCTCACGGAACAAAAGAAATACATTGTGTAATAAAACATATCCTGTGATATATGGTTGTCTTGGTTATTGTGGAATTTAATTATTATAGTAAAAAAATAATTAAATATATATATATATATATATATATATATATATATATATATAAAATATTTGAAATCTGGATCATTCTTTGCTTCTTCGATCATCTGTAAACAATAAAATAACAAATTGATCGATCTTTGAATTTCATGTTTTATTCAATGCTTTTTAATTGTACCATGCATTCAACTTGCATTTCTACAGGCCATGCAATTATGTCAAGGGAATAGAGGTGGCAGATGATGAGGAAAAGGGAGTTGGATATAGATGAAGAATCTGATAAAAATGTGTGCAGTATGACTCAAAATAGAGGAATTCTCGGTTAAGACGACTTTATTTTATTTCCCGGACGGAACTTGATGCACTCGGTAAACATAGAGGTGGGGTGAAATATTGCAACCAATTCAAAAAAAAAGAAGAAGAATATTACAATAATAGAATTATATAAAGACTTGTCTTTTTTTTATTGCAATGGATTGACTATGTTTAGAGAGAAGGGAAAGTGATGACATCACAAGATTGTATAAATATTCTAAAATTTAATAATGTATAACAAATATTGATCCAATGCATTCATGGTGGTCTTGTATTCTGTAAAATGTAGATGTTCAGTATGTGTTAAGTGCATGTACTCATTATTGTGTGACATTTCTAAATTATGAACTTGGAGTCATACCTATTATTGCCTGGAAATGAACAGTGAAACTTGGTTTCACCTGCTCTCAACCCTGAATCCATATAATATATAGCCTGAGGAGTCCTAGAGTGGATGAAACGCGGAATATTCAGTGTAGCTTAATCGCCATATATATTTTATAAATTACTAATATATATATATAGTGTGTGTGTGTATTTTCACCCCCCCTCCTGATTTTCAAGTAAAACATTGTCTTTTCTGTCCATTGTGAACACAAATCTCATGATATTGTAAAAAAAAAAAAAAAAAATCTTAATATAAAATAGAATAGCACCTTTTATTTTATTTTATTTTTTTTTTGTAAGAATTTCTAAAAGTTCCTTCTATTTTTATGTGATTTTATTTTGATTTTAAATAAGTACTTGATTGATATAAAATAAATTAAAAAATGTAATGTGTATTTATCAAAGTAATGTATAAGCAAGAAAACACACATGATGTATTATTTGGAAGTTTTATTAATATAGAGATTAATCCCTTGCTGGATATTCCCCAAGATATCTTATAATTAAAAAAATATATTTGTTTATATATATTTTTCTTTTTGCAGAGAAAGGTGCCAGATAATGAAAAAAGAAAAACAAAAAAACTTTTACAAAATAAACTAGTAACATGTCTGGTAGGTTTCCTAGCTTGCTGAAACGTTCTGACATGTACTTGAGTTACAGTTTGATATCACTGATAGTGAAGGGCAGCAGTGCTATTTTTATTGTTAATTTCACTTGGAGCTTTCATTTTAATTTAATTTGTTCACTTAAGTATTTTAAGGTGAATGATGTAAATAAGACAGGAGGGGGGTATAGTATGAATGATTATTATCAGGAAAAAATAGACTTGAAAATAAATGATGTCATAAAGAATGAATGGTAGCTTTTTAATTTTTATATATTTTTTGATATAACAAATACTCGAGTCATAGGGGGGGGGGTCTAGTAGATTATAAAGATCAATGTTCTCTATATAAAATTTATAATTTGTTTTATTGGTAACAAGTAGAAATCTTAATCACTTAAAACAGGGATATCTATACTTATTTTAACTTGCATTCGTTTAAGAAATGTTTATAACACAAATTTTGTTGATTTAAGCAAAAGGTTGCTCAATTTCATTTAAAATAATTTTCTACATAAATTCAAAATAAACTATTGTTTACTTCGTCAATTGTAAAAGTTTTCATTCTAAGTGTAGAGATTGGGATGATTAGATGCTTGTTAAGTATAGCCATTTTGAAATAATGATGCTGCGTCTGTATTCATTTGATTCTTTTAGATGAAAAAGAAAGGGGATCACCAGGTCTTAGTTAAAAACAAACATCTTTACCATTTATATTAACTTTATTTAAGTTCCATCAACACAGAAAATCAGGAATATAAGACAGGTTAGTCTGGTCAGTGGACATGTACTAGAGAATTGAGTTATAGGGATTCATTTCGTCTAGTCAAGTAGTTGCTAGAGACGAGGCAAATAATATAACATCTGATGAAGTTGGCATATCTCAACTCTAACTGTTCATATTTAGGCACAAAACGATTTTAGTGTTTCATTTTACTTTAGTTGAAATTCTCAAAAATCAAGAGGCCCCTTTTCTTCAGCTAACATTTGATCTCTCTATGAGATACATAGATATTTGAATATTCTATTAAAGTTCTCGGTACTTGTGCATTTAACAAACCAGACGTAACTCAGCATTTGCTTGGCTTTGTCCGGCGCTGCGCGCTTAGTTTCAACTCGACACACGTCGAGTAGCAGACAAAAATTTCAATATGAGCGTTCGAGACAGCGCCGACTAGGACTCTCCAGTGCGAATGTGGGTTGCAGTCATGCCACACAATTGTGGATTGGAAAAATTTCCTGTGAGATATATGCCGAGATTACTTTCTCAGGAATTCCCAGCAGATAGGTGGCCCAGGCCACCCATATGGTCGAAATCGATGAGTCTGTCTTCATCAATCGCCAGAAGCCTGACGTCAGTAGACGTCTAACACCGGTCTCTGGGTCTTCGTTGGATATGCTGACCACGCCGAAAAGGAGGGTTTTTTGGTTAACGTACCAAATAAGAATGCCGAAACCTTTCTTCCACTAATAAAAAAATTCTGCCGGGGATCACAGTCGTATCAGACTGTTGGAGGGCTTACAGCAAAGTGGGAGGAGAGGAGGGGTATCACCATTTAACGGTGAACCACCACCACAGCCTTAACTTTGTAGATCCCGTAACACAGGCAACAACAAATCATGTAGAGCATGGAGGGAAGCAAACAGTGCAATAACCGAGAATGTGGAACCAACCGAGAGCTTTTGGACACATATCTTTTAGAGTTAATGGGGAGACAAAAGTTTGGTAGGCAGCCATGTTAACCCACATCGCCGAAAGCTACCCGGTTGGTAAGGAGCTTCCTATCACATTCTCGATCTCATCTCCATTCACTTTGTCGTCTGATGCCCTCCAAAAGTCTGAGGAAAATACATCCTCCTGAGAAAATATGTTCCTGGCAAAAAACCCCACAAAATCCTGGTTAAAAAAAAAAATTTGTTCCTTTCCTTTTTCTTATGATTTTTTCTTTTTTTTGCGTAAATAGTTGAAAAAAAAGTTTCATAATAAACACAATTACTATTATTTGTTTAAACAAAACAAAAAATTATCCTACAAATATCATTTCTGTTGGTTATTTTATGTAAATAGTTGAAAAAAAAAAAGTTTCATTAAAAAAATAATTACTAACTATTATTTGTTTACAAAAAATGTTTTATATGTATTTATTTTGCAAACAGAAAACAATTTCAAACAATAATAATAATAATAATAAAAAAAAAAGCATAAATGAACCATAGGTTTTTGCTTTTTATTTATTTTTGAATGTTTTTACATTTACAATTTCAATTTACAGTTATTTTGTAGCGTTGTTTTTATTTTATCGGCAACACTCGGTTTTATCCGGCTGTTGATGTCATGCGCCGGACAAATGCTGAGTCACGTCTGGTTCGTTAAATGCACAAGTACCCTTTACATCTCAAACACTGAATTAGTAAAGAATTTGAGAATATAATTTTCCTCTCCCCAATTGACTATTTTAAATATATAATAGTATGTATTTCTTTTGGTCTTATTGGATTTCAGGACAAGAATTCATCTAGTCTGGTGGAGTAGCCAGCTTCATGTTACCTCAAGTGCTATATTAGAGAAAGTGCACCCAAGCAAAAGCCAGTTGGCCATAGTGAGATTTTATTTGTGCTTTGAATACCGTGTTATTTTGAATATTTAATCAGCGTTTACTTTCAGGGAAAGTATCTTCATGCTAGGTTGTCCTGACAAACCTCTATGCAGAGAGACTGTTAGACACTTGAGGATAATATCTAATAGGCATTAAAGTTCTCCCCTCTTTGTTTAATTTCAGCAGAAATGCGAAAAGATATGCATTTGCAAAGTGTTCTCATCACCCAACATATCAATACATTAGTCTAAACATGTCCGTGTTATCCAACTGAACCATGTACAAATCACTATGCAAATACAAAAGAAGATAGTTGATATGTGTAACGGCTACACATGCAACCTCCATCGTACATGTTTTTGTTAGAGTCTAACGGACTCATCCCATTCTCCTCCTTACAATATTTTTACAATGTCTTAAGATTAGTTTTATTCATTTTTATTTAAAAAGTAATTTAAAAACAAATTATTTCTTATTTCTCATAAAACACATCAAATTTCATTTTTTCACCTTTTTAAAAAAATTTTTTTATTTAAATGAATATACATATACATCATCAACATTCTGATCCACATCTGGCACCAATTGAAATGAATGGCTCTCGTCTTCAGGAGGCCTCAAGTTTTGACAAGCTTCTGGGCTTGACCGTTACTCCTGATCTTAAATGGAACACGTACATCAAATCTGTTGCCAAGACCGCTGGAAAAATGGTGGGATCTTTCTATCGATCTAGTAGATATCTCACTGCTGATGCAATTCTCTATCTATATAAGAGCCAGGTACGTCCAAGGATGGAATACTGTTGCAACATCTGGGCAGGAGCTGCTAGAAAGGACTTGTCCTGCCTCGATAGAGTTCAAAATAGACTTCGTAGCCTCGTAGGAGATGTCCTTTTCTCTTCCCTGCATGCAACCTCTATTTCACAGAAGAGATGTTGCGAGTTTGTCTCTGATGTATCGTTATTTTCATGGAAAGTGTTCGACTGAGCTTCAGTCTATGGTCCCCCCTCCCCAAACTTTCACACGAAACACTCGTTTAGCTGAAAACACTATCAATAATTCCCCCCACTCTTTATCTGTGCCTAAACCTAAACGTAGATTCCATGAACAAAGCTTCTTTCTTAGAACTGCGTGCCTGTGGAACTCTCTTCCGTTTTCCTGCTTTCCGGCTGACTACAATATGGTTGTCTTCAAGTCTAACGTAAATAAGTTTTTGATGAGCCGTTCCAAAGAAGTTAACAAATTTACCGAATTGTCATTACTAATGATTACTATATTGTCCAATTTCTACTGTACACTCTTTAACCCTTATCGTCGAGTGGCCTCTTAGCCTTGATAATGTGGTGATGCCTGTGTAAAAAAAAAAAAAATAAAAATAAAAAAAAAAAAAAGATATTTATGAGAGAAACTCTTTTTCTTTTTACTTCTAGTTTAAAGAAAATGTTAAACTTCTGGCAGAAGGTATAAAATTATAGATGCCAAAATTTGGAAAAACTTGAATCAGTGTTTGATCCCATCAATAAGATTTAATATTTTCCTCACTAATCATGTCAGCTCTGTTTTCAGAGTTTTCATTAACGCAGATTTTTACTTGTTTTGAAGTATTATAAATATTAAGTTTGAATTTTATATATAATACTAAGAATATAAGTCAGTTCTAAGAGTGCATGCTGCCTCCAACTGACAACTTGAAGATGATCCAAAATCTTATCTGGGCTTTACTTCTATGAAGTATTCCCAAAGTTATATCATGGCAGTGTTTATAACTCTGAAATTATCTGATTAGGTTAAAATTTTCCATAGTGGTTATACTGTTATCAAAGTACGTCAGATCCATGCATCAAACTTAGAAAGTTAAACTTCCATCAAAATTTTGAACATGACTTTTCAAGGTCAGAAGTCAAGGTCACATGAGATGCACGACTTCATTGGTTATAATAGGGACCAGTAGCAAGTGTCTATGATGAATACAATTGGAGTTAGTACCAACGGTGTGACCTTCACCTTTTCCTGGTCTTGACATCCCAGAATAAAGTAAGTTTTAAATTTCACAGTTTGATGATGATTGGTCAGATGATGTGGATACTAGACTGTACACAAACTCAACCAAAAACATAACTTCCTTTGCAGAGGTAACAAATGCTAAAATTTGCACTTTTTAGGAATTCATTAAAACATTTCTAAATGAATATATTTTGATTTGGGTTCAGAGTGGGGTGGTGTCCCAATTGCATTTTTCTGATCGATTATACATGAATATTTAACTGTCTGAGCACATTCCAAATAATTTATTTCCCTTTCATTTCTTTATGGAAAGGAATTTATAAATATCAGATTTCAAGGGATTTTTTTTTTTTTTTAATTGAGAAGAATGTAATTAACAATGAATATGTTCTCTGTTGAGAATATTCAAATGTTTTTTTCCCTTTGGGCAATATTTGACCTTAGAATTCCTTTCTATAAGCAGCCATTTATTTTCTACAACTTTTCAATTCAACTCTGTTTATTCACCACCACCACCCAGGAGATTAAAATGTAAAAATAGTGGCAAAATATCCACGTGATTTGTTTCATAATTAAAATCATAATAAACCATTTTTGGGTTTCATCTAGACTTCCCTCTATATTAAAAAAACAAAAATACAGAAAAATCTTTGTATGTACCCGTGACAAAATGAAAATATCCTATATCAAAAAAATCATGTAGATTGACCAAGTAGTTTCTATTTTTAAATAAAAATTCAAATTTTATGAGTAACAGATGACCAACTGTCTTGTCTGCCGTTTTGAAAACTATCTAAATTAAAATATAAAACAAAACGCAAAGGAAGATAACTCAATAATTCAAACTTACAAGATTTATGTTATCATGTCTGTGAATTTTCTATTAATCATTTAAAAATGATTTTCTTTATAAAAATAAAACTACTTGATCAATTTACATAATTTTTGGAATATGATATTTTTGTTTTGTTACTGGTATGTACATCATGCAGACTTTTCCTTTCTATTTAAATACATCTTTGGTATATATGGGTTGTGGAATTGCATTCATCTGCAAAAGATCTAGCTAATTTGCATATTCTTTTAAACATTCATTTTAATTAATTCCCTATGAGTTTTTTGGTTTTCTTATGGGATGATCATCTGTAGCTATTACGTATAATTCATGCAGATATACTACATGATTTATACTTTTTTTTTTTTTTTTTTTTTTTTACATCGGCATAATATTTGCGTAAAAAGGTTATAGTATACACAAACCTCTTTCTATATATATATTTATGTATGCATATATATATATATTTGTTTAAAAATGTTGCATACCAAACTTCTGTCAGTTTTTGGTCTACAGACATGAAACTTCATATATAGGGTATTCAAACCCATGCAAAACTTTATATTTGGGTTTTAGCTGGGGAAAATCGATGCAAAAGTGTGAAAATTAAAGAAATGGAATTTGCTAGGTGAAGGTTGAACAATGACATTACAAATATGCATGCGTAATGTAATAGCTATTGGTTCATGTTTTAATTTTTAGCCTTGCAGCAAGCATGTCTTTATAGCTCAGGTATTAATGTCAAAGAAAAAACTAAATTGCAAGCTAAATATTTTGGTTTTGATTCTCAGTAGTGGCGCACGAGTCATTTTTTTTTTCTTTTAATTTTTTAAATCATTATTATATATTGGATCCAATATAATAAATAAAAAATTGGCATTAATCAAAATATCGTATTTAAGCGTATTTTACAACCGGGCAATGCTGGGTGGCTTGCTAGTATGTGTGTGTGTGTGTGTGTATATATATATATGTGTATATATATATATATGTATGTGTATATATATATATATATATATATATATTAGTTTTATTATCTTTGACTTAGTAAACAGAGAGAGAAAAATGGGGTGACAGAAGTGATGGTGATAGCATATAAGAGTGGTGAGCCAAACAAATATAAATAACTACCTCAAAACTAAGGAATATTTTAACATGTATTTTGTGTAATTAAACTATACATTTTTAATTATACAAAATATTAAAATATGCCTGTTTTATTTTACTATGTAAGCGGCAGAGAAACAGCAAGTAGAAAGAGATTAAAAAAAAATTAAACTGGCTTTTTAAACTTGCTTTTAAACATTTAAATCTCACTCAAGTTTAATGAGTGACCTGACAAGTCACTTGTTTTGTGTGTATGTATGTATGAGATATATATATAGTGTGTGTGTGTGTGTGACCTTGTCTGTGTACAGAACGGTTTCTATCAAGCTACTGTGTCAATGTTTGGTCTACACACTTTTTATATATATATATATATATATATATATATATATATATATATATATATATATATATATATAGTGAATTCAAACCTGTGGAACAAATTCGAAATAGTGTAAAGCCGGTAAAAATAGCTGCAAAAGGGGAAAGTGTAAGTTGACTAAATGAATTACTTCTATGCATGTGCAAATATACATTTATACCTTTTAACAATGTTGTTTTTAAGTTTTTATACACACGTGGACTTAGCTCAGATAGTAACAAATAATGCTGGAGAGATATATACATATGCAAATTTCAAAATTTAATGGTTTGAAGACCAAAATAAGTGCAACTTTTTTTTTTTTTTGATAAACAAACATATCTATTCATTAAAATTAAAATCGCTATTTCAATTCATAACAGAATCTTTATCAGGAAATATAAGTTTTTTTTCTTTTTACGTACCATGATGGTGGTGGAGATGATGCTTGGCATGTTTTCCTTCTGGTGTTGGTGAAGAGTAATGTTCAAATGTCTGATATAGTAGAAAACGCTGGTCTAACATGTATTGTTAAGTGATAAACCATAAAACTTTTAATTTTGCATTCTATATCAAGAGTGTTTTTATACAGTAGACTTTTTATCACTCATATTAATATGCACACACACACACACACACACACACAGCTACCCGGCATTGTTGGGGGGGGGGGAGGTAAGTGTCACAAAACCTTTTTCCCTCTTCCCCTTCCCAACCCCTTCTTTGCTCAAACTATTTCTCTTTCTGGACATAAGCACATACATAACTCAAGTTGGTATAAGAGAAATAGATGTGAAAAAAAAAAAAATCGGTTACTTCTTTTTACACACTAACATTAAAAGATGTGTGTACGTTTTAGGAACATTTTAATGCCCATTTCATCCCCAAATAATGATTTAAAAAAAATTTTTGTTTAAAGGTATTATACATCCGGGGTTACACTGATAAAAAACATTGTGGGTGCTGTGTATTTCTCAAGTTTTAACTGGATATAGACGTTTGTCTTTTATATAATAAGATTAGGGTGTGTGTGTATATGAGAGTTGGGTGGTGATCGAAATGAGTTGACACATCTAAAATAAGATAAGTCTATTCAATCTGCACATTTATTAGCAGAAATATTGTTTCATACTGAAAAGTGATCACCCGACTGATGGAGAAAGTCTCATGTACAGATGCAAAATGCATCTAAATAAGCGAAAAAAAAAACAAAACAAATCAAAGGGAAATGTTAACACACCATACAAAATGATTCATCTTAAAATTGTAACTTCTAATTGAAAACGACAGCATTGGTGATGGGTGCGAAAGAGCTGAGCATATCTTCTATGAACTTGCAACTATCAATTTATGTTGTATTTTACCAGCACCAGTTTTTCATCTAAACTTGAAGGTACTTTTAACAATTCTTAAAAAAAATAAAACCTACTTCAATTATCCGCTTACTGAAGTTTTCCATTTAAATTAATGTTGACTACAAAGGTTAGAATTCTCATTTTAACAGACTTAAAACTAAATAAAATTTAGACTCCATTTTTATTTGAACTTGGAAATTTCCATCAGATTTTTCTTCATACCTGAAATCACCATAAGTAATAGTTTCTATACAAACACATTTAATAGAAATGTCCTTAATGTGGACAATAGTTGACATAATATAAGAATTGTCAGTTCATTTCTATTATATATTTTTATAAGTGAAATTTTCAACATTCTAACTGGTACACCTTTTATTAGTGTTATGGCATTTTCTTCATTTTTATATATTGGTTAAACTTATTGAATTGTATTGATTTTAGTATTTGCTTGCTTTCACTGTTACATCAACAATATTTCTCTCTCTCTATCTATCTATCTATCTATCTATCTATCTATATATATATATATATATATATATATATATATATATAATGGCTCCATTCAGGCTTGACATACTATGGATACCCACTGATGGGTGCCTGCATGTGAAATTTTTGTGGCAAAAGTTGCACAATCTCCAACTACACTTCTGAGTTTGTACTGATTTAATTCCATTTGCAAGTATATATAAGTTTGGGATGACTGGAAACAATGCCAAGATAACTGGAGAGCACATACAGTGCATAGTATTCTCAAGTAGTTACTTGTCTGATACTGGCCAAGCACATCATTGCTTAACTATACACATACACACACAGCATAATCACATTGATGCACCAATTACTATTAAATCATCAAAGTTAAGTTTTGTTCAACCTGGTCAGTACTAAAATGGGTGACCATTTGGGTATACCAGGTACTGTATGTGAGAGAAGTTTTTACTTATGTCAATATTGTTTCCAGCTGTGCTGAACATCTCTTTACCACAGAAATCAAACAAACAGTGCCCATTTAAGAGAGATGTGGTTGGAGATTGTACAACCTTTGCTTCATAATTGATTTGCCCCCTCCCCTTGTGCAGGCACCCTTAGAGGGGATATTCATTGTCTTTTGAGACTGAATGGAAACAAATATATTTATTCTCCCATTACCATTTAAACAGTTGTCTCAGATTCTACTTATTTGTTTTAGACAAAAAATTTTTTTTTAAACTAACATAGATTAATTTTTTTTTTTTTTTTTTTATAGTCTATATTGCAAATACATACATAATGTTGCTTTTGTAACACACAGTAAGGTAAATAAATGATACAGGTGACATGTCCATTAAGTATGGAGTGCAACATTTGTCAAACCTACTTAAGATTGAAAATCAATTTATAACTATTTATGTTGCTTTTTTTTTCTTTTTTTAAATAAATATCTGTATAAGTTTCATTTTGCATTTTTTGGTATTCTTTGTTTATTCTCATCTTGGCAAACTAAATAAATCATTTGTTTAATTATACTGCCACACAAAAATTAGCATAAACAACAAAAAAATCATTACATGTCAGAAAAAAAATTATGTATACTTAAATAAATACAAAACCACGTTATGCTGTATAGCCACCATTACGGGCAGTCTGCAGTTTTCAACAATTTTATCAAACACGGGCATACCATCATTTGCAAGAGAGGCAATATATAACACATAAATTCAATCTGTACTTTTGCCTGAAAGATGTCAACAATGAAATGTCAAAATGACATCTTGGCTACAATTGCGAGTCTCATTGTAATGGCTTCCATGAGAAATTTCATCATACAGTGACATCTCAATTGGCCATGTCCCCTGCCGTCAATCATCCAGAATGTTCCTGTAGTCATGTGAGTGCAATGTTGAATTTGTATGTTAAGTCAAAACTTTAAAAGATTTTATGACAGGATAATTTTTTTGTTCAACAAATTATATTGAATCAATTTACTATAAATCTTGCTTACACAATAGCATGGGTTTGTTAGAGTACTTATTATAGTTATGTGATTACATATCTAAATATTAAGCAGGTGTATTACTATTTAACATTAATGGTCTGATAGGAACCAATGTTTTCAGCATAGATTTACCATCAGAATCTATAAATACAAATAAAAATGCATTTTGTACTAAGTTTTCTTTTTCTGTTTAAAATTATCAGATTTGAAAGAAAATGATAATTCATGAAAATTAACAAAAAATAAAAACTTAGATTTCATTCTTCCAAATAATTTATCTCTTGAAAGTTGAATGGTGAAATCTCTGAAAATAAGCATTGACGTTGCATGAAATTCCCATCTCTTTATATACCAATGTTCTTCCATAGAACTTGAAGTAAAACATTTGTAAAATTGTTAATGACTCCCAGTATATCATAACAGGGATAAATAAAAATATTTGAAGCAAGTTGACATGTATATCAAATCAGATTTATTTAATAATAATCGAAAAAGGTTAACATTACTCAAATTTTTCTTTTTCCTATTAATTTTATGCTTTTTGAACCTTCTCAGAAAATGGCTGTAAAATAGTTTAAATATAAGCCTTTGAGTACAATTGTTTTTTGTTGGTTTTGAAACAAATTGTTAAGCTGCCAGGTTGGTTATTACCTGGCATGTTCAATTAAATGCAGATAAAAATGATGCTATTATGCTACTTACTTCCAAACTCTCTGACTGAGGTGAGGCAAACTACTGGGGGTGGTGGGGTTTCCAGAAAGGATTGTTTCAGCATTGCTCTTGAGATCTTTATTTTATTATACCTCTTAAAATGTTGCTGAAAATATGTCATAGTCTGTTTTAACAATAAAAACATGTTAAAAAAACTGAAATTGTTACCGAACAGTAATCTAGCTCAAACAAAAATTTCATCAAACTTCCACTCTTTTGAAAATTGTTATTTAAAATTTTTAGACTGGTATCAATCAATCTCTCTTGTATATCTCTTAGTTATAAAAGATACTTGGTTTCTCTGTGTAAGTTTGTTCCCTATGGGCTCCGAAATGGCTTGGCCAATTTTTTTTTTTTTTTTGTAAATTTCACATGTGTGTACTTTGTGTTCTTAAATAGGTTTTGTATTGGTATCCCTCCGATATGTATCAAAAATGGTTAATAGAAAAAATCCGATAAGGAACAGCCTGATTTTGATTCAAGTTATCATCACAAGTACATTTGAAGTTTTATGACCGCACAAGCAGAAGGGTCTGACATAAAATCAACAATAGGGTCTTTGATAAGACAAGCGTACATTCAAAATTAATGTTGACTTCGGGATTTTAAACTTATTTTCAAGCCATTATATAAATTTTTTTATATAAAATCAACAATAGGTTCTCTACAGTGCAATGTACACTACAATGTATTATGGACTAAGTCACTGCGGGGAGGTATGTGAAGCTTCTTCCCTGTGCATTGTGGTGGGTCCCTCACTAGAATCATCAATCAATCAATTTGATTTAAAAATAGTCAATTTGACCGATTTTAATGACAATAAAAGTATTGCAAGTGTGAAACAGTTCTTAATTCTAATTCAATTCCAGCCAATATTGGGTCTTCCTGCTAGTATGTATATATATATATATATATATATATATGTCTACTTTCATATATGCTTGGATGGATGAAGAAAAAATAATCTATTCATTTTCAGCTTTGTGCCAACGTTGAATAAATGTTTTACAAATTGCTTACATGAATCCTCTTTACTAAAACTTGATTTAAATGTACTATAAAGCCATAAATAATTATTATAATAGCTATATCTTATTAAATGTTATTACACTTATATTTGCAAGTTGGAATAAAAATTTCTATATGTAGCTACTAGTGAATTGTTCTAAGTGAGTTTGAATTATTTATATAACCTGCATACACATAGAAAAACAAACGTCATAGTTTGGTCATCCATTGACCTCTGGTTAGACTGTTTAAATCAGTAAAAAGATGATTGCAATCTGGAAGATGACCTCCGAGAACCAGACCATATTTAATTCAGACAAAATGTTGACCATTTAATTCTATCACTTGAGTAAATGCTAGCATTTTAAAAAAAGAAACAATAAAGAAAAAAACTTAATTTTTGTTTATAAAAATCTGAAATAAACAAGGGGCGTTCCAAAAGTAATGTATCCTATTTTTTAATTCTGCTTGAATCGATCAAAGGAGATTGCAAATTGCATTGCCATGATGACTGAACTTATGCATTCATGACCTGAAAGTTTCAGCTCTCTGTTGCAGATATTGACAGTGTAAGAAAGCAACACCTGTCATGGGCATGCGTCAGAAGCAGAAATGCGTCATTGAATTCCTGGCAAAAGTGCATTGAGAATGGTGGTGACTATGTAGAAAAATAAATTCTAGAACATAAAAGGTTGCTCATTTTAATGCTATCACTTTAGTGTTTGTAACTCTTCAACTTTTTAAGTTAAAATAAAATCAGGACCTAGACGGCTTTACTTTTGGAACTACCTTCTATATTGGAAATTATGTTAAATTTCTAGACTTGAATCAATTAATCTCTCATATACTGTGTGTGTGTGTGTGTGTGTGTATTGCAGAGATGCTGATAGGTATACCTACTCCTAAAAGATGTATAAAAATATAAAAAGACATAATAAATCTCAGTGACACTTGTCGATTTTTCCATAAAAGAATAATAAATTGCAATTCACACAGAAAATCCATCAGGGGTATGCTTTCTCTGCTGATCACCATAATAGCTTTTTAAAATTTTTTAAAGGTAATTTTCTTTACATTTTTTTGTCTTTATTTTTTACTAGTGGGGAGTATCCGGCGTTGCCCGGGTGTTTGGAGGTGTGTGTGTGTGTGTGGGGGTTAGATCAAAACAACCCTGTTTTAAAAAAAAACAAAAAAAAACGTTGGCCAGGTGTTTGGAGGTGTAAAATAAAAAAAAAAAAGTTTTAGTAGAAAGGTAGGCTTGAACCCCGAACCTTTGACATGGAGGTGGAAAGGAAATGGAAAAAAAACCCTGCGACCTAACCATCTCGACCACGTGAATAGATGAATTGATAAGTGTTAAGTTGACATTTATAAAGCGAAATTAACAGGTGTGAAAACATTAAGTCACGTGATGTTTGGCCTAGTTTTGCGCTGGAAGCCAGTTTCTGTTTTCCCCGCTACGCGACGATCAAAATATATCTCGAAAATAGCTTGTAAAAGTCGGGTGAATTAAAGATAGCCGCGACCAGAGTTCCTTAGTCGTAGATATTACTATTTAGACAGCATATAAAGTTTTAAGGAGCGAGCCAACCGAGAATCACAGCGAAAAAAGCCTTTTGTAGACATACACAAAAAGCGAACACACATACATACATACATACATACATACATACATACATATATTTTCGCTTTTATATGTATAGATAGAAGATGTTTTTATTTATTTTTAAAAATTCTTTTCCAATCATTTTAAGCTAATTTTGAATGCAGCTGATACCTACAAGCCACTTTATTCTTTGTAACTGAATAATTCAATTTAATGATATCAGTAAAATATATTTCAATATTTTCCTAAGAAGTATTAGACAGGGTATGGGGTACAATCTGTTTTATTAAAGAACACTTTCTCTTTGCTTTCTTTATTTACTAGCGGGGGGGGGGGGGGTACCCGGCGTTGCCCGAGTGTTTGTATGTGTGTGTGTTGGGAGGGTGGTATATAAAAAAAAAAAAAAAGTTTTGGTAGGAAGGTAGGCTTGAAAACAAATATTAAAAAACGAACAAAAACAAACAAAAAAAAAACAGCAAAAAAAGTTTTTTGTAGGTGTGTGTGTGTGGGGGGGGGTAGATCCAAACCCTACGTTAAACCTCATTTAAAAAATCGAAAAAAAAACAAAAACAAAAAAACAGCGAACTTGATGTAAAAAGAAGAAAAAGTAAAATAAAATAAAAAGTTTTGGTAGGTAGGTAGGTAGAATCAAACCCGGAACGTTGAGGCGAAAAACTTGGTAAGTTACCTACTCACCCACAAAAGGAAAGTAACTGAAAACAATTTCAATTTAATGTTTATAAATGGCAGGTGCGCGGTGAATCTAATTAGGTCAAAGGTAATGAAATTCCGCACTTAATTTTAACTGCGGGATAGTTCTTTTGGGTTTGTTTTTTACCCAACTTTGTCTGGTTTTGTTTCCCCAATTTGCTTTCTGGACTCTCCCTGCCCGTAGGCTGGAAACCACACCTTAGTTTCACATCAGTTTCGCTTTTATACGAAAAAAAAACGAATCAACACAAGAGTGGCCGAAATAGCAAGAATTGTGTAAAAGTCACTGTAAATAAATCTAGATGTGACGCGTGTTTGCAAATCGTAGATATTATTATCTAGGGGGTATATAAACACCTCTAAGCGATAGTAAACCCCCCCCCCCCCCCGAACCCTGGCGAAAAAAGCCTTTCTTGGAAATACAAAAACTCTCGCACGCGTTTTGCCTTTTATATATATGGTTAATTTCTTGGTGTGAATTACTGTAAATAAATCTTATATATCAATATCTATGATGTTAATATGTACCTGGTCATGGTTAGAAGTGATTTGGTATCTGAGTTTACACTTAGGTCTAGCTATACTTTTATAAAATACATCTGTGGATGACAATATTTTATATTCGTTGGTTCATTCTTTCTTTGACTTCAGTTTCTTAATATAACAATGCTCAAAAAATTATATTTTAGATTTTGCTATAAAAAAAATTGTATTTATAAAATATAAATTGATCAAAGACTTGGTTTTTAAATTATCAAA
This sequence comes from Euprymna scolopes, assembly GCF_053919585.1. Taxonomy (NCBI): domain Eukaryota; kingdom Metazoa; phylum Mollusca; class Cephalopoda; order Sepiida; family Sepiolidae; genus Euprymna; species Euprymna scolopes. Next base: position 25,888,209 of record NC_136501.1, read on the forward strand.
GTTTATCCAAAAAAAAACAATGTTGATGAAATATTAGTATTTGAAGTTGAAAAATACCTTCCACACACATTTTCTGAAAAATATTGAGTGAACATTTTTGTTCTTGATAAAATTCCATGAAAAAATATTCAAAATAAAGTAATGAAATTTGACGATGTAGAGACTTCTATAATATATGATTCTGAAATTTATGTTTAATAATTAGGTTATCATTTGATCCCAAAATTATTTGAGCCAAATTGTTATAAAATTTTAACAAGTTTTCATTTCATTTTAACTTTAAACAGCATTACCTTAACAAAAACAAAAATATTGTCTCATTATAATTTGGTTTAGTTAATAAATAAAATTAACTTTTCAAAATCCTATTTAAAAACAAAATTTGTTTAAAACAATTAAAAAAAAATGTAATAAAGTTGAGACAACAATACATAAGGATACTTTTTTATTATATAAAGAGCAGTTTTCTGTGTGCTTCTATGTTTGTATGTCCAGATAAAAGTAAAAAAGCTATAAAACAAACACTCAAAGTTGAGATTTTCTTGATCAAATATGTCCTGGATGAATAATATTCTGTGTTTAAAAAAAAAAAAAAAAAAAATTCATTCTATAGGGTCAACTGAGCCAGATTTCATCAGGGGGAAGAGTTCATTTTTCAGCCATTTCAAATGTTGTCTATTATATAAAATAGAGGTGAATGACTTACATTATTTTCAATGCATTACAACAAGAGAGGGAGGAATAGGCTTGGGGAAGAGGGATGTGGAAAAACGGGGGAAAGGAGAAAAATAGACGAATTGAGAGAGGTAGATACATTTTTTAAATTCTATTTTGTTAATTCTGGGTAAGCCGGGCAGTCATGCTATTAGTTGCAGTGCTTGTCAGACTGTTCAAACGCCTCAGGTTTTCAAAGTAGACTCCCATAACTATACATTCTGAAACAAGATGACCTTCTCACAGCTGTGTAAAATCTATTGCACATCAAAACAAGAACCTAGTAATTGTGAATATCATCAAATATTGATTTCCCTTTAGAAGTGGAATCATGAAATGATTAAACTATCCATCAACTATTGATTGTCTTAATTTTCTGAATTTGTTTCTAGTAATATAAACAAAAAGTGTTGCAATTTGATTGAGAATATCAATAAATGTTTACTCATATTTCAAAACAGTTGGACTTGAAAAGGAGATATTTTTTTTCTTTCTTTTTTTTTTTTACTGCTTGTTTTTAAACTTCATTTTTTCATAAAACTAAGTACTACTCTTAACAGTGCAGCCCTATGTTCCCCAAGGAATCAAGAGGCCTAAACTAAAATTTCTTAACAGCTGTATATTTATGGTGTATTAGTGACCCGTTGGGTTGGTATTTATGCATACGAATGATTAAATGTCATTTCCTAACTTTTAATTAATTTCTTTACAAAATCAAAATAGATTGTGATTTCATATATATATATATATATATATATATATATATATAAAAGAAAATTAACTGCTAACATAAAAAGTTTATACTATTTTTTATATCATTAAATGTTAAAAAAGGGGGGGGACAAAAGAGAGGTTATTGTTTATTCCATGGGATTCCAAAAAACTTACACCTTTCTCCTCAAAGGAAGTGTTAAAATGTTTTTGCTACAATTAGAGGGTATGACTTCCAGAATTTGGACAATCTTATTTATAACTAGGCGTTAGGACAAATAACCAATGAGAAGCCTCAGGCTTCATTATAAAAATATTGAATTTTGGATTCCAGTCAGTTTGTTATCAGTCTCCGTCTTTACACGACTGAACCACTGCTGATCTTAACTGCATTGATTCTTCGCCGACTTCATCTACTGTCACCATCTTTGTTCTACAGAACGACTCAACACTTAACAGGTTATGGACCCAGCCATTGACTTCCCTTTGACGGATCGGAATCTAAATTCAAATTGTGGCAGGTGAAATTTCTGGGATATTTAAGGATTCAAAAATGACATAAACTTATTCAATCTCCACCAGAGAATCCTAACGACCCCAAATTTATCAAAAAGACTGCAACTGTTTTTGCAAAACTGATTCAATGCTTAGATGACAGAAGTTTGTTTCTGATTATAAGAGATGCCTTGGATGATGGACGTAAAGCGTTAAACATATTAAGAGAACATTATTTATCAAAAGGGAAACCTAAAGTTATATCTCTAATGTCTTTAGAATGTATCGAAGGTGAGATGATTACTGTTATAACTGCAGAAACAACAACAAATGCATTAAAACTCTCGTGATAGCCTTGTAATCTCAATGACACTCAAGGAACTTATAGCCGATTTTAAACGATTTACAAATGTTCTAACACAAAAAGACAAGCCCATAACTTTCAGTGAATTTAAAGTGGCATTGCGTAGTTATGAAGAGACAAATCAGATGCTCGTGGACAATAATAATTCTAGCAATATCATGAAGTTCAAAAATGCTTCTCAAAAACCAACACAACCAAATTACACATCTCACCGCAATGTTTTCCCAAGAAAAAGAATAAAATTATCTGTTATAATTGTGGATGACCCAATCACAAAAGTTTCCAATGTCGATATAAAAGCTCAAAAGTGGACTTCATCAAAGACGTTAACTTTCATCAAGAACATACATTTCTATTCACATGTATATTTGGCAATACCACAAATGGTAAAAATCTTTGCACAGCACGCGTTATCACCAAGGAATTTGATTTTATTAATTTTGATTTGAACTTTTATTCCAGTCATTTTGTCAAACTGGCCGACAGTAGTCAAATAAATGATATAGTCTTGAAAAGAGGCGATGTTTAAATATCACTAAAACATAATAAAGATGAAATTTGTAACTATTTTTAAAGATGCTCTTTTCATACCTACATTTAAGCAAGACAGGTAACCATCAAACAAGGCGCGAATATAAAGTTTGGCCATAACAAGTCAAAATTGATATACTCAAATGGAAACGTATTTGACATTTAAGAAAATGCCCGACTATATTATTTAAAAAGTATGGTTATCTCAAAAACCACCTGTCAGAACTTGGAAACCTGGCATAAAATTCTCAGACACTGCAATACTGCTAATATTAAAGTTACCAAATGTAGTCGAAGGCATGAAAATAATACCTTCAATCTCCCAAATTGTGATCTTTGTGCACAGGGAAAAATGGTGAAATACATGAGCAAACCACCAGGCAAAAAGGCCACCAAAATTTTCTCACTTGTGCACTGTGACTTGGCAGGTCCAATAAGACCAATGGGAAGAGATAACTTCAGGTATGCATTAAATTTTGTTGACGACTATTCAGGTTTAATTATAGTTTATTTCTTAAAAAGCAAATCTGACACTATCCTAGCCGCTAAGAAATATTTAGCTGACATCGCCCTATACGGCTTATTAAAATGTATTCGTTCAAACAGTGGAATTGAATTTACTAGTAAAGACTTTGAACTTCTATTAATTAAATGAGAAATCTGCCCCTTATTCCTCATTTCAAAATGGCACCACTGAAAGAACATGGTGAACCCTTTTTGAAATGGCAAGATGTCTACTTATCAAATCGAAATTAGCCCAAAGTTTATGGACGTATGCTTTAATCGCGGTGGTGGCATACATCAGAAACAGATCGTTCAATAAAAGATTAGGCAGAACCCTATATTAAGTGCTTTGCGGTGTTGAACTGAATACATACATTTGGTTCAAATTACTCTGCATTCGACGTAAGTATCCATAAACTAAATATTAAAAGTGAAAAAGATATTTTCATAGGTTACGATAAAAGCAGCCCAGCTTGTTTAATTTATTTTCCCGGCCAAAACAAGTTAGATGTGTAAAATTCAATGACGCATTTAATTTAAAAAAATAATGAATCAGTGGACGAAAAACACGAGAAAATATTACCAAATATTTTCGTCAATCGCAATTAATACTGACAACAATTGCAGTAAAACTACTGACGTAAATATTCACTCGACACGTTGATACCTGATAAGGGACAAAAAGAATAAACAGATTTCCTAAAAATTGAAAATTTACAAGACTACGCAGTAGATTACTATTACTTGTTGAAAAGTACACCAGAAAGTTATATTGATGAATTCAGAAAACCAACCACTGCATTGATTCATTGATCTACTGCCACCGTCTTTGTTCTACAGAATCACTCAACACTCGAGATCGTAACTGCATTGATTATTCCATTATTCCACAACTAGATCTCCTACCACCATCTTTGTTCTACAGAATCACTCAGCACTTAACACTTAAATAATCCAGTTATTTAAAAAAAACAAAAAAAAAACCTCCTGGAGCAGTATAAAAAATGAAACCTTAAAAATTGATGTTTTGGAATCTAGTTGTACAAATTGGAAAGAAAGTAGAATCCACGATGAAAAAATTAAATCCAATGGGAAATCCATTTTATAATTTTGTGGATAGTATAAAAGTTGAAAACTTACAAACTGCAATTGTAAGAGTAGGAATAGATCTCTACAATTATATAAATGCAACTTTGTGTGTGTGTGAGAGAGTTCATTCCTTATAGATTCCAAAATGGCTGAACAGATTTTCTTTAAAATTTACAGAACTTTAGTGTATAAGTTGGGAATGATCTTAGTTAAGTTTTGTCTCAGAAAATTGATAATTACCGATAATCAATAATCAAAACCGTTATTTTAACTTATCTATCATTGGTAAAACTATTTTTTTTCATGTCCCTTAGCAACAATGATAGGCTGTGAAAATTCTACTGTGGGTAAGTTGATAGCTTTTTTTTTTTTTTTTTTTTGTTATTTTGCCTGACGTGGTCTGTAGGTTCAAACTCTGCACATAAATTTCTTAATTTGTTTTTTTTCATTAATGGCAAAGAATTTTATAAGACTTGAAAATTTACGTGTTTTTTAGCAGTGCAAAAGTAAATTATGTTTCTATTTTTGAACGCCCATTGAACAAGCAACTGATCCTGAAGAAATTGCAAAACAGTCTGCACACATATTTAGTAAAAACGTGATTCAGAGGTTTCTTATATGTCGGTTTAACAAAACATAGGCCCCAACAACCAAGCACAAATAGTATACCCGTCAACATAAGATGAGGAATTTTGCGACATAGTTGACTAATTATAGAACTATACAGCAACAACCACATAAATTCTTACAATGAATAGATAGTTAATATTGATCCTGTGGTTTCTTTCACATATGGTTCAAGAAATCATGGTTTCTAAAACCTCGCCAAAATAGTTGGTTTTGAGCTGAAAGAATAGCTGCTAAGGGGACAAATCAGAGAAATTGGATTGTTGCTGGCATGTATCCAGTGTGTGGGGACTACGTTGATCAGTAAGGTTTCAATATAACTGAAATTTACTAAAATAATTTTCGCATCACAAAAAAAAAAAAAAAAAATATTGGAATTACCAAAGATATAGATCAAAATAAGCATAAAATGGCATAAAAGCAACCTCCGAGCAAGGCTGGGCAATACTGCTAGTGTGTGTATATATATATATATATATATATATATATATATATATATATATATATATATATATATATATATATATACATCTATTTTATTTCTCTCCTCTCTATCCATCCAGAAGTATATGTACTTCAGAAGATTATAAAAAGAAATGAATACTTAGCCACATATAGGTAATATTTAGTCAAGCAGAAAACAAGTAAATAACTTGTTTTCTCTTGTTTTTTGCTTGACTAATTGTTACCTATAGATGGGTATGTGTTCACTTCTCTAATCTGATGAGAAGCATGTATGCTTGGATGAATAAAGGAAAAAACAGATTCATTCTTAGCTTTGTGCCAACGAATGTTTTGAAATGAGTGTAACTATTGCTTACGTGAATCTTCTTTTATGAAATTTGATTTAAGTGCTTTTTAAATCCATAAACAATTACTACAATAGTTCTATCTTATTAAATAACTAGTGAGGGGTACCCGGCGTTGCCCGGGTGTTTGGAGGTGTGTGTGTGGGGGGGGGGGGGGTTAAAAAAAAAGTAAGTATGAGGATCGAACCAGAACCGTTGGGGGAAAGTTGTGAAAAAAAAAACATGCGACGTTAACCATTGCCCCAGCGACATGCTTACGGAAACACGCTTGAATTTATTTAATTACTTGGATTTAGCAGGTGCTCGTTTTAATGAGTTAATTAGGCCAAGTTTGACTGCAGGATTTCATTTACTGCTGAACGCTTTTTTTCCCCCCAAGATGTTATAGGAAAAAGACTAACCCACATGCGGCGAGCGACAAATATTGAATATTTATCTTCCCGAAATCGAGCAAATTAAATAGACAGGCGAGCTGCGTTGTTAACTGTGAGATATTATGATTTATATGTGATATAAAAAGTTTTAAAAAGTTGTGAACTGACCGACCGCTTCTCTGAAAGAAGCCTTTTGTAGACACACAGAAAAAGCAAACACACATACATTTTCGCTTTTCTATTTATAGATGATATTGCACTTCTATTTGCAAGTTGGAATAAAAATTTCTATATACACAGATGAATTGTTGTGAGTTTGAATTATTTAATTTGTATACCTATAATCACACATGAAAAAAAATGTTGCAGTTTGATAATCCATTAGGTTCTGGTTAGACTGTTTAACTCAGGAAAAAGATGATTGCAATAAACTCCCTCCTTTCTCTTCACAAAATACCTGGAAGATGGCCTCCAAGAACCAAACCATATTTTATTCAGACAAAATGTTGACCATTTATTTCTATCACTTGAGTAAATGCTAGCATTTTTGAATAAGAAACAATAAAGAAGAAAAATTACTTTGATAAATTCTTGTAATTCCATTCAACATGTCTAAATATAGTGACTTGATTTTCTCAAAGCAACGTGCATCTGTGTTCAGCTTCATGCAGCACAAAGCTAAAATGTATGTAAAGGATGTGCCAACTCCAACAAGTAATCTTACAGTTGAAATATTACCCTTGACTTCATTTAGAGGGAATTGAACAGTTCCCATCAATTTATCACTGTATTGTGCTTCTGTGGCCTCCAGTACAATCCATTTGTAATTTTACTAGTGTAGATTGTACTAGTGAAGGCTGTAGATGTTGGGAGTCAACATGAGTTCCAGATTTGTAAGTGGTTAGAGGCTTGAAATCTTGTGTGTCAGAACACCTGGATTGTGACTGAATTTGTCTTTTTCTGATGAGGTTTTTTACAAGCGGAGAAAACTTTTCCTTTTATATGTTCAAGTGTACGAGTTCTGAGAACTCCTTATAAGTAAGACCAATCAAAAATGTTTTTGTACTTATAACGAGTTCTTCAAATTCATTTAATACAAACCAATATTATTTCCAGCTTTGCTTTTTTTGTACTAAAGGTTTTCGATTGCTTTTTCTTTTTTTTTCTTTTTTTCTCTTTTACTATTTTATATCTTTTTTTTTTTTTTTTTTCCAGATAAGGCCATGATGAATTTCCGAAATTCTAATAATCGAAATAGCAGTGCTCTCAATAATATCCGAAATAAAAATGGGAGAAGACCTTTGGGGAATGATATTGGCCCTATGATTAATGCGGGACAAGGTGGGGGTTTTGGCATCCTTGGCCATGCACCTTCCATGCCAACAGGTATGGGCGGAGGAGGCATGAACAATATGGGCGGAGGAGGCATGAACAATATGGGAGGAGGAGGGGGTGGTGGTGGCATGAACAATATGGGTGGTGGTAGAGTGGGTGGTATGAATAATAACATGGCCAATATGAATAACATGGGTAATTTTGGGGGTATGATGCCTCAACAAGCTACAAATATGGGTATGGGGGGTATGGTAGGGATGGGGTCAGGAATGATGATGCAACAGCACCAACAACAGCAGCACCATCAGCAGCAGCAGCGTCAAAACCTGGGAGTTCAACAGCAACAAGCTATGAGGGAAACACAACTTGCTCTTGTTAATACTTTACTGAAAGGGTCAATGATGAGTTCTGGAGGGCGTAATAGGAATCCCCAAGGTGGTGGTAGTGCTGCTGCTGCAGCAGCTGCTGCTGCCGCTGGTATGGGTTTTGGGATGTTGGGATCTCATGGCCAACTACCTTCATTGTTGGATATCAAGACATCCGGCTTAAAGAGACGGGCTGGATCAGAAAGCATGTCTAGTGGCGTGAAAAAGATGAAGAAAGACAACACAGAGGTAAGCCTTTCACCTTTTTTTTTCTTTTTTAATCATAGTATTATTTTTTTTTTTTCTTGTTTGACTAGAAATTTCATTTACATAATTAGGTTTTAGAGGAAAAAATAATGCAAGTTAACTCAAAAATATGGACAACTTAAATAAAATGACAGTATTTACTAACACAAATTACAAAATCAAATTTCTTGGAAAAATATGCATACAAAAATATCTAATTTTACATTTTTTTTTCCATGAAAATTTTAATTGAAACCAGTTTATCTATAGAAGCCCAACTGTGTAAGAACAATATTTATTTTGTATCGTAACTGTTACCTTGACTATTCTGATGAATAAAAATGCTCTTTCCTACCTGTCTGTCTGGGTGGCGCAAGTGTGTCGATGAACAGCTGAAGACCTGGGCAACAAGCATCAAGAACTTGGCCTGAGTATTTGGTTCGCAGTTGGTTGACCTTCAATGGTGGAATGATAATTTGTTAGCCATCTTGTTTGATGATGCTCAGGACTGCTATAAATGAGTTGCCATGATTTTTAATGCATGCCAGGGAAGAATGAGCTCAACCCGACCAGTTTGAATGCAATAACAATAATAAAACTTAAATTCAAAAGAAAAAAAAACGCCCAAGAAATAAAATGTCTATTCTATTATAGTACATAATTGGTTAATGCAATATTGATATGATAAAATAAGGATAATTTTAAACTGGTTTGTAATTGTAAATTTAATACCATTTATTCAATTGTATTTAAGTATGATTTCATCCATTTAGAAGCTGAATTCATTTAAATCTTGATGAAATACTTTTATAGCAATGAAACATTTATTTCAAATCCTGGAACTACTAAAAAATCATTTAGACACTGATTTGTAGGAAAATTGCTTTAAATTTCTTTTCTGATAATCATTTATTTAAAAAAAAAATAATCTTTCTAATGAAAATGCATTAAATTTATATTAATTAATATGTCATCATCAATGATATATATTAATGTGTATTTGTTGGGGTGTGTGTGTGTGGATGTATGTATATATATATATATATATATATATATATATATATATATATATATGTATGTATGTATATATATATATGTGTGTGTGTGTGTGCGTGTATATATATATTCAAACACAAACTTGGAGAAGTTAAATCCCAAGGTTATTAATAAAGAATTTTTAATAATTATACGGCTGATTCATCTGTTGAAAACAAAAAGGTTGTTAGTTTAGAAAACCAGCCATCGTTTCCAGACTCGCCAGAAAAAACAAAATCAGAATTAAAAATGTATGCATTATTTCGATACTTGCTTTGAGCCTATACATACTCCATCAAAAAATTCAAGAAGTGTATATCTCCAAAAGACTTTAATCATCCAAGATAGAAGCTGAATTAATATATAAATATGTTGATAAATTAAAACTTATTTTTAACGAGGTCTGTGAGTTGAGACAAGTTTGAACGCTTATAATTTGCATAAGTTCTTGTAATGATTATTGGAGATTTTTTATTTTTTGTTTGTTTTTTTTTTTTTTTCCTTCTGCGCTTATTTTTTAACTATTTTTACTCTCATCCCACCCACCCTCTCTTGTGTTATGCATGTCAATTTCTATGCCTTATTAATGTGTCAACTAGAATGTTGGTATTTTGTCGCATTCACCAAATAAATGCGCATTTTCCCAATCTTGATTTCAGTATTGAACATCAAACAAACATTTTCTCCACTTTTTATAAATTTTGTCAATTCAGACTAAAATTTCATTTTATTGGCTGAGTGCCGTTTACTTCTTCATATTCTTACATGGGAAAAGTTGATAAGTCAACTCAAAGCAAAATATATTATTCCATATTTTATGGGGGAAATCTTTTTTGGGAAGGGGTCTTTATTTTTATAAATAAAAATCCTTACAAAAAAATGTTGCAAAAATTACTCTTGCCAAAGGGTTACACCTGCCATTATTTATTTTTGCTATTTTTCTTCACATTTTCTTTTTATCTGATTTGTATTTTTTATCATTGAGTCATAAATGTTGGCTTTTGACTAACCTAACATGTTTACAATTATATAAATCCATTAACACTTTTACTCTGTTTATGAAAAGAATCTTTGTAGCTTTCATTTGAAAAATTTGCTAAACAAAACTATTTTATTATCATCATCCTCATCTTTTTGTTCAAAATATAATCATTCTTCATCTGGCTATTTAGTTGATGATGCTTTCACATTTTGGAGGCAAATTCATCTTTTTTAATTTTTTTTTTTGTTCTTTTTTTTTTATGCGTCCCAGCATCTCTAAGAGAGGCTATGTCTGTCACTTAGCCAACATTATATTTTAAATTTTTGTTGGTTTCTCATCTTTAAATGTGAGGTATCATTTTTCAATGCATTCATTCATCTTTATAAGAGGCCATAGTTTATAACAATGTTGCTAAAAGCCCAGATAGAATAGGTGCTTCTTAAGACTGGATCCGTTTTTGTTAATTCTATATCATTATAAAATGTTTTAACCTGTTTTGTTTCCGCATTTTTGAGATGAGGATTGGTAATTTTTATTATTTGAACTACTGTTCTCATCCTGCATGTTATTCACATTTCAGCCGATGTAATCTCTAACCCTCTTCAGGTGTATCTTATCAAACTCAGGAATCTGTCTGGAATGTCGAATGAAACACTTTATTTAATCCACAGCAGTAGCATGCTCTTGTGCTACAAGGACCCGTAGCCTAACAAATAAAATATGAGAAAAAAGTCAGTTGTAATTAACATTCTTCTTCTGGAGGTTGAAGGTTCTGTCTTTGGTGCAATTGATACCAAGAATACAATTGTAAATTACTTAAAACTTCTACCCGGTCATGGTTGATGGAAAGAAATTATGTTACCCCTGTGGATTATATAAAGGGTTCCATTCGAAATTCCATGCAGATTCCAGAATTTGACAAGATACACACCTTAAAGGAGTCAGAGGTTACATCAGCTGAAATGTTATGCGAATAACACCCGTTTTGGATAATTGGGAAATGGTAATACAGGGTGTTCCAGAAGTTTGGGACAAATTTCAAGATTTTATATCTACTGAACTATATATGTTAAATGAAACTAAATTTATCAATTCTGAATTTTTGAGATGAGATGTGAATGTTTGTATTATTTTGATTAATCAAACAATTATTCTCATCTTGGGTGTTATTAGCACAACGTTATATATTCTCTGTTTCGTAAAACAAAACATTTTCAATATTAACAATTAGCATAGATATCCTGAAAAATTGAGTCATAGGAAAGCCTTAAAAAAAATATTTTAGTGACCCTTGAAGATTGAACTTTCTTTATGATCTATGGAACCACCCTCAAACCCATGTTTTAAATTCTTGCAATGCAGAGCTAACCCCTCCTTCCCTTAGTAGAGAAAAGGTAACTATGTATTTGATATCTGAAGAAGGTCGCGGGATGCAGCAACCGAAACGTTGTACCAATAATAACCAAGATGAGAATAATTGTCCGATTAATCAAAATAATAAATTTATCAAGCTTAACTTTATTATTAACTAGCGGGGGGTACCCGGCGATGCCCGGGTGTCTTGAGGTAAATCCAAACTTGGGGGGGGGGGGGGTAAATAAAAAAAAATGTTTTGGTAGGTAAGTATGAGAATCGAACCCGTACCCTTGAGTTGGAAATTAATGTGTGAAAAAAAAACCGGGTGACGTTACCCATTAGGTCACCGCGACATACATTTGAAGTTATTTATTGACCTATAAAAACAGGCGTGCGCAATAAAAGTTAACTCTGCTGCTTCCATTTGACCTAATTAAGAAGGTCAAATAGAAATCATGCAGTTGTTTACCCAAGTTTAACTGTTTTTGTTTTTTTCCCCCAACAGATGTTGGGGGAGGGGAACCAGCTCCCAATTGTCCAGATTGAATAACAATTGTCTGATGTACAACATTGATCAAAGCTGATTGCTTCTGGACATTTCCCGGTGCAATGCCGAGAACGTTGTTCGTTGTTAACTTTGAATTAGTTTCGCTTTTTATACGAAAAAGCCTCATCAACACACGAGGAGCCAAAATAGCAATAATTTTGTAAAAGTCGACGTAAATAAATCTATATGCGACGCACTTTCCCAAATTGTACATATTATTATTTAGGACCCATATAAACAGTTGTAAGCGATCGTAACGACATCGGAACCGTGTGCGAGAAAAGCCTTTTGAAGACATACACGAAATGGTCACACACATTTTGCCTTTTATATATATATAGATGATTATATATATATATATCAGCATGCTTTTTATATCCTTAATAGTTTTTGAAATATTTAATGTCCAAATGTGTTCACAACTTGTAGAACACCTTGCATTATAGAAGTTATTGTTGATTCTTCAGGAAGTAGTCTTTTTAAAATGACAGTTTTCTGGGTTGGTGTTTTTGAAAAGGTTTTTCATATTATTGCCATTGAAAAAGATTTTCCTAATGTCAATGGATCTTTTTTTTTAAATACTCTGCATTATAAGGTGAAAATCAAGTATAAGTGGAGAATTCCAGGGAAAAGAGTAGTACCTTCCTCTACATCTTGATGTAGTAGTCAATGAAAATAGAACCTTTGGGTCACCCTCGACTAAGGTTGATCCATTTATTATTTATTTTGTAAAAACATTAAGAAACCAGCAAAATAAACTTTTATTTAAGAATTATCAATAATAATGATTGTTAAAATTCTGCAAAATTTTTTTTTTTTTTTTTTTTTTTTTGCAATTAGAAAATATCTTCTTTGTAATTGACAGTTTTATTTAATTTTTACTTCTGGATGAATGGGATTACAATCTTATATTTAGTTCTGATATTGTTCCTTCTTGTTTTAATGCTTTTCTTTTCTTTAGAGAAAATAAAACGCATCATGAATTTGAGAGTTTATGTCATTGTATCTCATTCCATTTGTTAATTCGAATGCTTATTGTTCTAACATTGTTCGATCTTGCACAACATTTCATTATTTTCCATAATTTTTCAATTAATATTTTTTCTTTTGTGGATCCTGTCATTTATTTGATTCATTCTACTCTTCAAGATATCCAGTGCTTTTCCAAAAATATGAATATTTTTTTGTTTTTCTAATGGTATGTTTTTAAATGCGTTCTTGCATCTCTACAAACACTAGGTCATGCTTCAATTTTAAATTACATTTTCATTGCTGCATTAATTGGAAATTTCTTAAGAATATCTATTCTTGCTTTTTTAGAATAGTTTTCAGTTTTCTATCTTAATTTTACAATTTCTGCTCTTTTGTAAAATACTCTCTACATAGACACAAGTTTCAACTAGCTTTTGTATGTTTTTATTTGGCTGCAAAAGGTTAATTTGGTGACTTTGCTGTAATCAAACTTGAAACTGACTAGGTTTTCTGAATGTCCATCAAGCACTAACATTTTTATTTTAACCAAGATTTATTCTTTGTCAAACAACATTTTGCATTGAAGGTGAAACATTATACAAATATTATGCATATTTTTGCATTCATTCTTTATGCCTTTTACACCTTTTTTTTTTTATTTGTTGTTTATTGTTGTTTTTTTTGTTTTTGTTTTTTTTTTTTGCTGGTAGGAGGAGCTATTATTTTTGGGTAAGATGATTGGCAACAAATTTTAAAATGCTTAAAAACTTTCACTATTTTCATTGTTGCTTTGATATCATTTTTTTTTTCTTTTTATCTTTCTAAATGTTTAAAAAAAAAAACCTTTCATGGTTTTTTTTAAAGATTGTAAAAGTTATTTAAAGGTAAGTATCAAGTATATGTGTGTGTATGTGTGTGTATGTATGTATATATATATATATATATATATATATATATATATATATAATTGCATTTGCAGACAATTTTCAGTAGACTATATCTTGTGATTTATATTTTTTAACATATAAGATTCATTGTGAAAATAAAATTTATAATTTACCATTGACTGAATTGATGAAGAAAACTAATCTTCCAATGGATGTGATGTTAGCCACTTGTCATGCACATTGAGTTTTTCAGCATTCCGATCACAGGTTTTCATTCTATCAAACTCCATTTTTCAAAAGTCCATTTGCTATTTTTGTATTATAAATCAAAAAAAAATAAAAAAATAAAACAAAAGCTAACCTGGAAAAGCAGGAACATTTCCAACTTGTTCCAGTCTGCCCTGATATTTTTCTCCTTCTTAAATTTGACATTTGTCATTGTTTCGGATGTTTTCTTTTGATAGCTTGCCACGTTGCTTGGCAGGATGTCAATATATGTTGATTTAGATAGAAAATCTTTCTCATTACCTCAACTCATCTTTCTCAAGGGGGGGGGGGAACGAAAAAAGTCTTTATATTTTAAATAAAGAAAATAAACACAAAACTACAGCCAAAGAATCTACCTCCGGGGCTACTGTTGACTATTTTTTTCTTATGACTAGCAAATCAGAAGGGGTTTTACTTATGATTTTTAATGTGTTTATTCTTCTAAGTTGACATTACTGTGAAACTACTTCATGTTCTGGTATAGAGCACAGCACTGTAACCCTGTTCTTATTTTTGGGGGATCCATTAAACCTTGTTGCTTGAAATGCTCAACTTCTTCATTTAGTCCATTTCTTCTCATTCTAGCACATCATCTCATTCCCTTTACGAATAGGCCATGTGTTCTATAGTGAATTCATTCGCTGTTGAGTGTATTTTCGCACAATTATGTTTAATCTCTCCACCTTGTTCCCTTTCTATCTTTTTATCTGACGGCTTATCTGTGGCCGATTTATGCAACCTTTTCTTAAGACGTTGGCCCCTTGTCATGGTTTCAGCGCTCCTCCAGAGGCAAAGAACGGATCATCCGCCCAAATGACAGGAGAAGGCCACAGGGAGGTAACCCTACTACTACTACTACTACTACTACTACTACTAAAAAACGGGATCCACAGTACTCTCAGGGTCGTAAAGACCAACCCTCCAATAGAAGACAGCGTGATACTTCAGGTAAAGTAATAATAACTGGTTTTTCCTGCTGACATCTGCTTTGTTGGTTGCTGACCAACAAGTATTCAGCTGCAGATGAAATGTCACAAAAAGCATGTTATTTCCGCTGCTTCTCTTCTTTTCCTCCTCCTCCTCCTCCTCTCTGTATCACCCTTCTCCTACTATTAGTCTTTCTTTCTCTCTTTCTTTTTATCTATTTCTTTTCTTTTTTTTTTCCCCCTCCCTCCCCATTCCTCTTGCATATGTTCCTGGCCAGTTTATCCCTTTCTACTAAGTTTAGAAGAAATTCATCCTCATTATTTTCTGTGACTGGATAACAAATCACTCTTTCTATCTTTAAATGATTTCTTCTTATTTATGTGCGTGTGTGTGTGCATATATAGTACTTCTACAGTTTACAGACCATGTTAAAATGATATTGTTTAGAAACCCATTCTTAACAGGCTTTAACTGTTGTGTACTTTCACCTAACAATTTAATAAACAAAGGATACTGTAAAAATTGAGTTTAACTTGAAAATCCTATCTAAAAAAAATAGCATGGTTCTTTAACTGCAGAAGTATTGTGTGTGTGTGTGTGTGTGGGTGGCATATTGATAATCTTATAATATTTGCAAACGCATTTTTTTTTATTTTTTTTTATTTTTTTTTTTTTGCTTAAAAATGCTGGACAAAATACTTTCCCTTCACATTCTGATTGTCTCAATGGAATTTAATTATTACACCACAAAATTTGTGTGAGTGGAGGGGGTAACTTAATTATTGTGTCTTAGATATTCATTGAGAAACATATCTATGAATTCATTTTCATTCATTTTGTGACATACTTTAAAAATGTTAAGCAAGATTCCATAATCTGGGGTTAAACAGTTATTTAAAAAAATATTGTTTATAAATTCCCTTTTTCCTTTTCATTTCTTTTCTCCTCTTTCAATTAATGCTGTCCACATTTCTATGAAAGACTGTCATTTCTTTAATAAGGTTGAAGAAACACCCATAATTCTGAACAATCAGTGCCTTCTTCATGCACAAACGTGTTCTCATATAAAAATATTTAGTGTTATACCTTGCCAACTTACCTGTAGTTCTCACGTGACCCTTAATTACTATCGACCCAAAAAGGTATGAGGGTAACATGGTCATTTTTTTTTTTTCATTTACTTTTTCATTTTTACTTTTTTCGTTTGAGAGATTGGAACAAAATGCCTTCATTTTTCCATTAAATGTCCATATGATGTTCTCTATATTTATTCCTTCTCTATTCTCTCTCTCTCTCTCTCTTTCTCTTTCCTTTTTTCCTTTCTTTCTCTTTTTGACTGTTCATTGCTGTTGGGCTCTTTATTGTTGCTAACTTTAAAAATGGTCATCTCATTCTTCATCTTTCTAATCTCAATGTGGCAACTGACTATTGGTGTTTAGTTAAGAAAAAAAAAACATAATAAAAACGAAATTATTTAAAAAAAGAAAGAAAGATCATTTTTCAAAAGAAATTTATAAAATTCCTAATATACTATTTATGGAATCTTTATTTAAAGAATCGTTATGTAAAGATGATCTTATTCACTGAAAAAGTTTTTTTCCCGCCATAACTTCATATTTATAACTATTATTTGATCAATTGTCATAATTGACATTTGCAGCTAAGAAAAAGTTGGACGATAATGAT
This sequence comes from Euprymna scolopes, assembly GCF_053919585.1. NCBI lineage: Eukaryota > Metazoa > Mollusca > Cephalopoda > Sepiida > Sepiolidae > Euprymna > Euprymna scolopes. Next base: position 25,905,032 of record NC_136501.1, read on the forward strand.
GATGAGGAGGAGGATGATGATGAAATGTATGATCCTGCTGAACCGACAGATGATGAGGTAAGAGGATGTGATCATTTTAATATCTCTACTTATATATAAACTAGTCTGGGTGCCCGGTGTTGCCCAGGTGTTTGTAGGTGTGTGTTGTGCAAAAAAAAAAAATTATAGTAGGCAGGCAGGCTTGAATTTGTGACACGAAGGCGGAAAAGAAAGTGGAGGTGTGTATAAGGGTGTTGGTTGAGCAAAAAACAAAAAATGAAAATTGCAAACGCAAAGAAAACAAAAGTGGTAGTAGGCAAGCAGGCTCGAACTCGTACCGCGAAGAAGGAAAAGAAAATGAAAAAAAAAAAAAAGTTGTGATGCGTTAGCTGTTGTGCCCATCGCCAAACTGGAAGTGACGTAGGTTTAAATTAAGGCTAGTCAATCGAAAAGAGGGTATGACTTTTGAAAATATTGACGAAAAAAGCGACCCCTTCCCTGTAGAAAAGTGCCCAGTTAAGGGTGAAGGAATTAATGTTTCCGGCTAATTTTTCGATATTTGTCGCCTAAAATGAGTTTCAAAATGATACTGATCTCATGAAAATCCATCGTCTCTGTCGAAAGATTTTGTGAGATGTACATACATTCATACATACATTTAAACAGACAGGTGAGATTTATATTATAGAAGGCACTTTGTGTGGTGAGTGGGTGCGAGTTTGTTCCCTATAGACTCTGAAATAATTGCGCCAATTTATTTAAAATTTCATAGAAATGTATGTTGTGATGAGATCGGTTCTGTATCTGAATGCCTCCGATAAGTAAAATCTGATTAAAGAAGGAATAATCTGATTTTGACCAAAGTTAACACCCTTATACAGCTTAACATTACAAGTGCATTTGAGAAGTTTTATCACTACACAGTCAGAAAGACCCAGCATATGAAATCAACGGTAGGTTTTTGATAAGACAGCAGCGCATTCGAAATGAATGTTTCTGTTTAGAGCACAGTTGAACCATGATACCATATTTTTGCATTTTAAACTTTAATTCAATAAAATAATTTTATAAAATAAACAGTAGGTTATCTACAGTGCAATGTAGACTACAATGTACTATGGACTGCCATTGTGGGTAGGCATATGAACCTTTCTCCTTGTGCATTGCGGCAGTTTCAATCAATTTGATTGCAAAATGAACGATTTTACAGATTTCGATGCCATTAAAATTATTGAACATTTGTTGATCCTCATTCAATCTTGGGCAACATCGGGTCTTCATGCTAGTTGATTAAACCTAAAAATCAAACTTATCTATTAAGATGTGGTCGTTTCAATCTACGTATTGAGTAATCAATTTGCTATTTTCAAACATGAGTGAAGCTGATCTACCCCCCCCCCCCTCTTTTTAAGATGTTTGTTCAATTTATAAATTGTTCTGAAATAATATTATTTAGAAACATATTTTTAACACGTGGAGAGAGAGGTTAACAATTTAATACACAAGAGTGTAAAATCTAACATAAAAATCCAAACTAGCACCATCTGTAAACTACAGAAGTATTAAGAGGCTTACCCATCTTCAGTAGAGACCTTTAAAAAAATTTGCTTAAAACTGAAGTGTAACAGACAGAAAAAACATTGCTGGTATTTGAAGCATGACAAAGTGAAGAAATGCAACTTAAATTTGAAGGTGGATAGAGGAAATCCTGCTTCAAACTGAAACATGACAAAAATAATGATACTTTGATGAAAGTGAGGTGTGACAGGATAATGGACAGATTCTTATAGAGAGGCTTGTATTATAGCAATAAAATTGTTATTTGAAACTAAAGCGAGACTTAAAAATGAGCATGGAATAAAGTTTCGTGGCAAAGGCAGTGAAACTAATAAAGTATGTTTTCCACATGTTTTAAGAAGTGACGTCATCTCTTTGCGAAACCACTCTGTGTACATGTATACAAGATAAATAAGATTCATAGAATTATATATATCGTTGTTGGCATGCATTTGTGTCCGAATATCATAGTTTCCAAGTCCAATACAGAAAAGAAGCAGAAGAGAAAACTTTATGAATGTTGTAAGAATTTTAGTTATTATCAGTATGGCAAGTCCTTTTATGGCTGGAAAAAACAATTTGGGCTCTGAATAGTTGGGTGCATTGGTAACATTGTATTGTGGGAGTGGTTGCGGTTGGTTGGCTCTAAGGGCCCTTTGTTACCGTTTGGTTACTAGATTGGCTCTTCTATTTTCTTTGGATTGGTTTGTACTCACTTTGACTCTTCTATAGATATATTATAGAGTGTCTCAAAATTAATATCTATTTTGAAATATAAATGAATATTGGAACATTTAGAAAAGCTCAACACTATTAAGAGAAGCAAACAATATTAAATGAAAATGAGGAACAAAAGTTAGACATAACTTAATTATAGCATCAGAACAATAAGGAAAAGTTTTGAGGAAAATTAAGAAACACCCCCACCCACCCCCACATACTACACTTCTGATTTACCCTTCTATTTTTAATTACTATTTGCCACATTATCCTATTCCTTCATTCTCATTTCATATCTGAATATCATTAAGCCAGTTTTTTCTATATTTGCATTTTGTATAATTCTGGCATTTTGCATAATTCTCTGAGGAATATGACATAATTACATTGGCACACTGGTTCCCCTTAAATCACCAAAGTTAAGCAACATTGACTTGATCAGTACCAGATGGGTGACTATTTGGGAATATCATGCACTGTATCTGGAAGAACGTTGACACTTGCCTGCAAGAACTACTCAAACCTAATGTCGTCATCTCCCCTGACCAGGATATATATGCAACTGGGGGCCACTTGTAAAGTTTATAATATCTTGACACTTCCTCCTTCAGAGAAAGTCAGTTCAACCTGCCTAGGGTGAATGTCACTAGCTGACAAAACCTTGCTGCTGCTCATATTAAAAAAGGATCATAGAGTAATGTCTGTGATAGCTGATTCCTTGACTCCAAGCTTTCTTGAACGTATTTGATTGATATGTATATTTTGTAGATACTTGCCTCCCTCGATTATGTAAATTACTTTACTGACTTCCTGAAGCCCGGTTGCATGTACTTTCTTGTAAAAACTTGTCGGACAATTTGTCGTAATCTGTTTTGTCAAGTGTCCATTTCTTCTAGCATTTTTTTCTTTCCTTTTTTCTATGTCTTTAAAGCTCCTCCTAATTGATTTGTTTTTGAAATTCATAATGGCAGTGTGCACAGCTGTTTTGTCAGATCCTAATTTTATGCTAATTATATGCAAATTATGTGATTTTAATAGCAACCTCAATGTTATATATACAGGCACACCCTCCTTCTTGAATATCTGGTGACACTGTAATCTTTATCCTCCACATGTGATCACACAGCCATCTTGAAATTCATTTCTCATTGCTGTGAAAGATGTTTTAAACAAAAGGCGATTAAAACATAGAATATATTATATTTATTCTTTTCATACCCCCCCCCCTCCCTTTGCAATATTTGTTTTGACCAAAACTCTACCAAAAATTATAGTCTAAGAATACTTGGGTACTAATTAGAAATGTTATTTATTTATTTATTTATTTTTTCATTTAATAAAAAAAAAAAAACTCCAATATTTTGTGGAAAATTGCTATTTTTTCTTGAAATTTAGCTGTATTATAGTCAATTATGTTGGATTTCATTAGAAATTTTCAAACTCTTTGGCAAATATGAGTCTAATATTTTAAAATTACTAGATATCTAACTTTTGGGAATATTTTATCCCAAGTTTACAACAACATATTAAAAAATTTATGTATCTGATGTTCTTTTTTTTTTTTTGGGGGGGGTCTTAGGATTTTTATACATAGCATTTTTATTGTTTGGGAATAAGTTTTGTTCCAATGATGGGGGTGCGTGGGGGTGTATTTCAGATGTTTATGTATATACATTTAATAAAACCAATGCAAGTTTGTTTACATTTATAGAATGTCATTAATGTTTAAAAATCAATTTTGTATGTTACTTTAAAATTGTAAGTATATTTTCTAGATATATTATTCAACTTCAAATAGTTATAAGATTTTTAAACATTTTTTTTTTATTCAGTCTAAATTTTTGAATTGTGCTGATCTTCAAAATACAATTATTTCCACTCTGGCTACACAATTTTTTTGAATGTATAATTTTGCAGTCATATTCATATTAATAGTAATCCTGATGTTGTAAAAATCAATTTTGTCTTCAAAAATAGAAATTGATTTTTTTTCTATTAACAAGTTACAAATTACAACTTTACAAGTTGCATATCTTCTTCATTTTGAAATCTAGAAATGTTTATTATTTAGTATCATATTTTTCATTCAAACTTTCAGATTCAATCAACTGAACATAGTAATGGTGGCCTAACAGTTACAATTGATGGTAATAAACGTTCCGTTACTGAGGACGGCATGCGGGTAAGTACTACGATTCATCTTCTATTTTGTGTACCACATAATTGACAGCTTGCACATCACCACTTTAAACACCTAATACTGCTAAATAGAATGTCAAAAGTATCAATACCATATCTTTTAGTGATGTTGACTGTCGAAGCCATAAAAAGAAATTGTAAGAAACCTTAAACAATGTAGTTCAAATTTTCTTTTGCTTTTTTCTTGTGTGTTTTGAACTTGTCTTTCCCTTACAAAGGGGTTTTCCAAAAGTAATGCCTCCTATTTTTTTATTCCGCTCAAATGGATCAGAGGATTTCAAATTGCATTGTTATGATGACTGAATTTACGCATTCATAACCTGAAAGTTTCATCTCTCTGTTACCAATATTGACAGTATGAGACTAAGAAAGTAACCATTGTCACGGATGTGTGTTAGAAGCAGAGATGCGTTATTAAATGTCCATCGAAAGTGCGTTAAGAATGGTGGTGACCATGTAGAAAAATAAATTCTGGAGGACAAAAAAGACTTTAATGGTACCACTCCCACCTTCATAGCTCTTCAACTTTTTTAGTTAAAAAAAATATAGGTTTTACTTTTGGAACTATCCTTGTATCCATCTAACTTTTGAGCTCTCTTCCCTCTCTTCTGACTTAATTTTTGACTTAGCTTACTAACAAAACTTACTAACTTTCTTTACTATTAATTTCACCTTTGATTCCCTTTTCTTACCCTCTCTTTGTCAACTTTCTTGTTTTCTATTTCTTATAATCTCATATGAAGAGCTGTGACGTGCAATTTATAGGACTATTTACCAGTAGTGTTATTAAAGAACATTTTGAGGTGTGTATTGAAATTAGTTATTAAGTTTCATTTCTTTTATACTGTAAGAATCCTACTGCAAAGTACCATGTAACCTAAGGACATCAGTTATATCTGCGTATACTTACTATGGATGCTTGCAACGATTGTGTGTTTGCAAACTAAATGTATTTATTACAAAATCAGTTTTGTTATTTTCGTTTTTCTTCTTCCATTGTCAATTGTAATAAATCAAAATGCAAAGAGGAAATTTCATATAAACGTTGGAAACTCTTCCTTTTTTAATTATTTTTTTTTAATAGGTTTTAATGGTACTTATTTCTTTTTCTATAATTTTACACAAATACAAAAAAGTATCTGAACTTTTTATCCTGTAAGCTTCAAATCTGCTAACACATTTTGTTACAAATATGCAGTTTCCTATTTATAACCTTTTAATTCTGAATGACTGAATAAAACATACAGGTTTTAAAAGATTTGGTAATTCAATGGAACTAAGTTCAGAGTAACCCTATAAGTCATTAAGAATGTATACTACAGTGTTTTCTTATATAAAATTATTTTTCTATTTTTTTTTAATTTTAAATATTTAGTTAAAAAAAAAATAACCTCAGATTTTTATCAATTTAACAGTAAAATAAACAACAAAAAATCCTCATATTCCTTAAAGTAATCGATGGTTGTATACTCCAACAGTGTTGTATAATTATGAGAGAGAGGAATCTTGTGTGACAACATTATGACAAAAGTTAAATAAGTCAGCCCTTTTACTAGCAACAACCATCAGAAGCAGGCATGTATTAAGAATCCTGTTGCTTTTCCCCCTCTCTCTCAAAAGTCAGCTTTGGAAGAGAGTCTTAATGTCTGTTGCTTAACAAATGCGATTTTATGTGATTCTGCTTATAGAGATATAATGTCAATAAATCAATGAACTACAAGGCTTATATTGTGTCTTTATGATAAGATTTTGTTGCAACCTCAAATGTATCCTTTCTTACAAAAGGACTTGGAGTTATGAACCAACTCTGATTTAATAAATGTGGACACCTTGTGTTTGCGAGCAGACAAAAAAGAACAAAGATCAGTTGCTGCAGACATCTGACCATCCATTTGTCTCTATGTAAAGGATTACTCTCTACTTCTCCAAGAAAGGAGACTATATGACAGCATCAGATTTATGTACCTGGTTATCCAGACTATGTAACACTGATATTTTACATTTATACCTTGCAAATGTTTGACTGGTAACTTTTATTTCATTTTGTGACTGAAAATAACTGTAAGTGATCTCATACATATTTTTATCTATTCTGTGACGCTCCACTGACTTCATCCTTCCCTCTTTTATAATGGAGCTACCTCTAGTTCAACTGAGCTGCTATATTGATATATTTTACCTAACCCTCTTTCCTCTGCCACTCTCATCTTTTTTTTTTTAAATTGTCTTTCATATATTCATTTGTATAAAATATATCAAATATACCATTGCTATTTTACTCTGAGGAAACAAAATATTTATCTATTTGATAATGATTTTGTTATATTTTGTGCTTTGTTAACTTTTTCATTTTATTTTTTCCTATACATGTACCTATATCTATAGTAAGACTATTCTGTTGTGAAGAAATTTAAAGAGCATAATCACAGGTGTAAGAGCTAAATTTATTAAATTTACTATGCAATTATGCCTAGTTTTGTTGATAGTATTTTCAAGGTAGCAAAACAACCTACTCATTATCGAGCATACCACATGAATACAAACAAAAAAACTGCCAGTATTACCTGACAAGATAAATCTACCTCCTGTTTTAAGTACATTTCATTCCATTGACCTATTAGACAGTCATATGTAAATGTGATAATTCACTTAAGTAATTTTATATATGTTCATGTTTGTCTTGAAGATGAGCAAGTTATTTTGATTTTCTGCTTTGAAACCCATGATTAAACATGAATTTAGTAAATCTTATATATATATATATATATATATATATTTAGTTGAGATGGTAATTAATAAAAACTGAAGAAAGTGCTCAATACTGTTGTAGAGCAAATATGCGTTTTATTTTTTATTACCGTATCTTTCTGTTAGGTTACATTATTAATGTAACTTAACAGAAAGATACGGTAATAAAAAATAAAACGTATATATAAGTTATGAAAATATATATAGCAATTAAGCTACACAGAATTTTTCATGTTTCATCTTCATAAGGCTGATGATTCCTTACGAGGATGAAACAGAAAATTCTGTGTAGTTTAATTGCCACATTTATTTTATGACTTACTATTTAGCTGTACTCGCATATTGAGGACTGTCGAAAGAAAAAACTGAAAATTGATAAATAAATTATTCCTCTTCATAAAATTTTATGGATACATGAAATTATATATATATATATATATATACACTTCATATGAAGAAAATACTATAATAAAAGTTCTCATTTTAAGAAACCCAACAAGTTTGGACTTTCACGTTTGTGTATGTTCACATAAAAGATTAACTAAGAAAATATTTCATGTTACAATTTCTTTGATCTGATAGAATCAACAGTTTAATATTAATTTTTTTAGGTTGAACTGATTGATATCTAATAATATTTTTTAATATGTAAAGTGTTTTCTTTATCTTTAATTTTTTGAGGGGATGCTTTCTTTTTTAGGACTCTGGAAGTGATAGTGAGAAGACTGATAGCTCTGAAAGAAAGTCACAATATTTCTGTCATGCTTGTATGGTGGAGTGTTATAATAATAAGGTAACAAGACATTTTCCTATGAAATTGCAACTAGTGTTATAACATTAAAACATGGTAAAACAATATATGATATCTGTCGCACATAACCAATGGAACATGTTTTTATAGTGAAATTGAGAAAATGGTTGTAATGTTCAAAATTGACCTAATGATTTTTGCCTGTCTTCAAATTGATATCTAAGAATCTATGAAGGCAGACAGTTGTTTTTTGTGTTTTGTGATGAATAATGTTCACCTTTTAAAATTTGATTCTATTTTTTCAGTTGAAAATTATATATAAATTATAAAGTTTCCTGAATGATTACAAAATTAAAATCTAATTTAATTTTGTTGCATTAATATTTATTTTCTTTGTTTTATTTTTTCCACTTCAGTTTAATATTATAAATTGTGTGTGTGTGTATAAAACAACTTTAAGAGCCTAACATGTTTTGTTCTTTTCAGAATTTGATCTTGAGATAAAAATAAAACTTTTCATTGTCTAAATAAAAACAAATTTTTTATACACACGAAGAGCAAGACCAATTAATGACTATGTAAGCGATGCCTAGCAGAGTCTAAAAAATAGCAAAAGTCCTAAACTTGTCGTTTTTTTTTTGTTTTGTTTTTTTGTATAAAACACTCTTTTAGAGATGCAAAGCGTTTAGTTGAAATCATAATGAACTGTTTTACTCTCAAAATCATTTTGATGGTTCTGTGTTTTGAAAACGGGTACACTTACAAAATGGTTGTGTTTTGAAAAAAAAAAAAATATGTCGCTTTGAGTAAAAAGAAACGCTAATTCAGTTTGAATCTGAAAGCTGTTAATTTATTTTGTTTACATATTTCCAGAAAACATTCTCTGTTAATTGACAAAGGTGCATTCACTTAGTTCATGCTTTACTAATTATCTCTTTTTATTTTTGGTTTTGAACAATGTTGAATTTAATTGTTTCTATTTTATTATGTTTTTAAATATTACATATCTTTGGACAACAGGACTCTCTTTAAGTTATCCAATCTGTTTATAGAGTCCTTGTTTTACTAACCATAAATGTATAAAATTAAACCTATTTTTTACATTTTTATCTTTTGCTATATAAAATTATTTCACCACTTCATTGTTTAGACTTATATATATATATATATATATATATATATATATATATATATATATATACATATACACAAACAATATTGTTTCTAATGTGTTTCACTTTTTAACCCTTTGGCTGAGTGCGGGTAATTTTTGCAACATTTCTTTGTTTTATGAAAGAGGGTAGAGATCAAACAAAGAAAAAACATTTTTTTTAATTTATTTTTTTTTCTCTCTCCCATCTACTTTCAGTAAAGACAGTCTATCTGCATCTGCTCATCTTTCAATGATTTCTCATTTCATCTATTTTTCTCAACTTTTATAATATTCCGAATTGTCCATACCCGCTTCCGATATTTTCATTTTCTATCTAAAAATTATACAAATCTGCTTCATCTTTATCAAATGTTTCATTCTTTCAGCTTTTCACCTGAAGTAACCATTTTTATATGTTCAATTATGAAACATTGAATCTGTTTTGAGGATACAGTTTATCATTAATTCATAAATACTTTTTTTTTTTTTTTTTTTGTTCTTGTTGGGAGGGCATGGAAAATATTTAGACCATTTTTTGTCATGTTTTTTATTTGTATATACTTTTATAATTGATAAATATAAATCATTAATTATTTTATGAATATAAATTGAAATATTTGTTCATTACTTTTATTGCGTTTGACGTTCGGTCATCATTTGTTTTTGTTTTTTTATGTAAGTATTAAGTGCTTTTCCTTTGCGTATGTGTGTGTGCATTTATAAAGTAGTAAATGTCTTTCAATAAAGGACATTAACACAATCCTTTCGGCTGTCTCTAAAATGTGTCTTTTTAACATATGCAGCATTTATCTCTCCCCTTATTGAAACCTGCATCATTTGAAACTTGCTCATCCATTCAACTCTTTTCCTTTTCTGACTTTTGTATTTTCCGATACTCAATGGCTGTTTGATGCATCAGACAAGAGTATACATATTTTTAATATTCGGCCATCTTTTTTTGTGTCCGCATATCCCTAACAAGTTCATTTACATGGAACACAACTATCGACTTAAAATACAATTTGGTACCTCATTTACAATTCTTGTTTCTTTAGACTTAAACAAAAGTTAATTTTAATGTGGTAAAAATCCAGCTCCCTAAAAAAGGGGCGCTCTCTGGAATGGAACAGAAGTTTAAATTGCTTCTGTCTATAAAGATAGCTTTTTTTTTTAAAAAAGAAAAGAAAAAAAGTCCATTAATTTTTTTCACAAACTTTGAAGTTGAACAAAAATTATTTTTCAAATTATCAAAGTAAAAGTAGTCTAATGAAAACAAAAACCATAATTATTAATATGAAAGTGGTTTATGAAGAGAATACAACTTCGTTATGCTGCTATAGCAAAATTAAGTTAATGTTCATTATTCCACAAACAACTTCTTGAATTAAAAAGAAACATAAGGTCTTAAAGAAATTACAAAACCATTAAAGATTATCAAATATTTATTTTACATGAAAATAATTCTGAATGATGTATGTCAATATACCTTATCAATTTCAAAATATTCTTAGTTAACTTTAATCGGTTGTATCTCTGGTTCTTGTGGTATTAAAATTTCCAGCTACTAGAACTAGTCATCTAGTTTTAAATATCCTATGAAATCTCAAGAAGATTCAATCAATCCTGTTGATTTTAATTGGAATGTAAGATATAAAATATTAAAATAATTTTTCAAAAGAATCATTTTTCACTTCTGGTTTTGCAGTTTTGAGCTTTTTTTCATGTCTAACTTTGAATATAAAAACATAAATTAACCTCATTGGAATTTTATTCTCTTTCCATACAATTATTTTAAAAACTGCTAGGAAAGATATCTTGTTGATGTCCATGAAAAGACAGTATTGACTTTTAATGCTACTCTGACTCCTAAGATTCCCAAACCTCTGATTCTGACTTATTTTAAAGATTGTTGATTCTATGAAGATCAAAATCTGATTCTTAGCTTTATTATAAATCTGATTTCTTTGAACTCAGATTTACCCTGCTAATACACTTTCCTATTTTAGCATTGATTAATTTTTAATCTAAACACTGAACCTTCACTTTGCCATTGTAGAGCAAGGGAGATAATTTTCTTTATGTATTTGTACACAAATATTTTTATTTTTATTTATTACTAAACTTATCAAATATCACATCAAGCTGTTATTAATACATAAAATGTATTTATTTTAGCAATTTCCAAAGCTTGTTCATAAATATTGCAGGATTTTCACAATCTTGATTTAAGGTTCAGGACTGAAAGTATATCTAAATGAAAACTCCTGTAATTAAGCCTTATACTCAAGTGGCCTATAGGTCTTGATAAGTGGTGACTCTAGTACATGAAAATGAATTTTAAAAATTCTTTAAATGATAGCTCCATTTTTTAATTATTACATCTCCGTTCAGTCTTTAGAGACAACGGATACCTCCTGTAAGAGTGTCTGTGTGGAGAGGTTATTGTGAAGCAAATGTTGCGCAATCCTCAATCACACCTCTTCTAAATTAGTATTGCTCTAGTCTAGTGGCAAGGCAATGTCTAAGATGATTAGAAACAAGCAGATAAGTAGAGTGCCCTCCCACATCAAGTGGCCCTGTCGGTGGGGCATTAGAATACGCCGACTGCCCCCCTGCAGAGGGTAAAAGTCCCTCAATGGGGGTCCTTAATATGACCTTAAACTATATCCAGTGGTGAAGCCCCAGCTCATGGGCTTTGGGAGTGTGGAGCCACCCTTTAATTACCATTGCTCCCAAGTCCACTCTGACCCGGAGTGGTAGTACCTGTTAGGGTCCCAACTATGGGTTAAATAGAAACTGACATGAAAACAACAAATATATTCTATTAAAAAAAATTTTCTTTAAAATCTTTGGATTCGGCATTAAATAACCCAAAAAGGGTTGATATGCCGTAAAACAAAAACAACCAAACCCACATCAAGTATCTTTAAATGCTCACCCATTTTGTTCTGACCAAGCTCAATGTTGCTTAACTTCAGTGAGCTAATGGGAACTGGTGCATGTCAATGTGATTATATTGTATTTTCAGATCAATTTGATTTTTAACTTTCTTGTTATTAAGCCTGTAGTTTTTTTTATTCTTTATACTTATTAATTTTATTTGTTTTATTAAATCTATCAATTTAGAAACGTAGAATATAATTTTGTTATATTAGGTTGGTGCAAAAATAATTTTTTTGATGTTCAACTATATATATAAAAATGACATTTTGCACCAACCTAATGAAAATAACAAGTAAAAGTAATAATGCTCCTTTCATGGGACTAGTGCTTAACCAAGTTTTATTGTGTTAAATAGAAATGAATACACTCTTATGACAGGATACTCCCAGCACCTGGATGGAGAGTTTGCTTACAACTCCTAGAATTCCTAAATGAGCACGTAGTACAATGGGGAAAGGAGTGGCTGGTTACTTTTAATGCATCTAAAACCAAGCTTCTCTCTTTACATCATCAACATTCTAATTCACATTTGTCATCAATTGAAATGAATGGCTCTCGTCTTCAGGAGGCCTCAAGTTTTGACAAGCTTCTGGGCTTGACCATTACTCCTGATCTTAAATGGAACACGTATATCAAATCTGTTGCCAAGGCCGCTGGAAAAATGGTGGGATCTTTCTATCGATCCAGTAGATATCTCACTGCTGATGCTATTCTCTACCTATATAAGAGCCAGGTACGTCCAAGGATGGAATACTGTTGCCACATCTGGGCAGGAGCTGCTAGAAAGGACTTGTCCTGCCTTGATAGAGTTCAAAATAGACTTCGTAGCCTCGTAGGAGATGTCCTTTTCTCCTCCTTGCAACCTCTATTTCACAGAAGAGATGTTGCGAGTTTGTCTCTGATGTATCGTTATTTTCATGGAAAGTGTTCAACTGAGCTTCAATCTATGGTCCCCCCCCTCACCAAACTTTCACAAGAAACACTCGTCTAGCTGTAAACACTATCAATAATTTCCCCCACTCTTTATCTGTGCCTAAACCTAAACGTAGATTCCATGAACAAAGCTTCTTTCTTAGAACTGCACGCCTGTGGAATTGTCTTCCGTTTTCCTGCTTTCCGGCTGACTACAATATGGTTGTGTTCAAGTCTAAAGTAAATAAGTTCTTGATGAGCCGTTCCATATAAGTTATTAAATTTACCAAATTTTCATTACTAATGATTACTATATTGACCAATTTCTACTGTACACTCTTTAACCCTTATCCTTGAGTGGCCTCTGGGCCTTGATAATGAGGTGATGCCTTTGTAAAAAAAAAAAAAAAAATGGCCTCCCATCTAATTATTAATTATTATTATTTTGTAAGCAAAAAAAAAAAAAAAAATCGATGTGTGCCGGGCGTGAACTTGCATAACTCAAGTTAGCAAGAGACAGCATTATTGATCAGCCAAGGAGGACACAGATGTTATAACATCACAAATTTAGCTTTTTAAAACGGAAGAACATAATGATGGTTAGCACATGCAGGGTTTGCGAACCGTGTTGAAAGCAAAGTTTTTATCTGATCCCACCTTCAAACAAAACAACATTTCTACACAAAATAATTAACGATTTTTTTTTTTTTTTTTTTTTTTTTTCAAATTTTAAAAAAATATTTTTTGTCCAAGAGATCTCTCACTAATGATGCCGTGTTCGTGCCTGTACAATTCAGATGAAAATTTTTAGCAGACATATGAACACACACACACACACACACACACACACACACACACACACACACACACAGATGTTTGAGATTTATTTAATAGAAGAAGATTTCTGTTATAGTGTTCTGGGTCCTAAGAAAGAAGATATATGGGTTTAATTATTCTTACTTCCATGTTGAAATCAATAATTAAATGAGAAAATGGTTGACTGGATAAAATATAAAAATCACTGTATTCAAATAAAACAAACCTATAATTTCTGAAAACCTATATCAATAATTGAACTAAAGATCAAACAAAGCAAAATTGTATATGTAGCTTTTGTTGACAAAGTTATACAGATCATTGAAATAGAGGAAAATCCTATTTTACATTATATATAGGAGAATGTTATGGAATACAATTTATACCTGGATTTCATATAATTGTATATGATGTCTGTCATATTAAGAAGTATCTCTAGGATTTATTTGAGGAAAGACTCCTTATTTCTATGCTATTGTAACACTTCCACATCTTCTGGTGACACTTCTATCATATTGTGACACTTCTTTATTATCCAATAGATACAGGAATGGAAGGGTTAAAAGTAATGGCCAATTTCTGGTTCAGATGCCTCTTGAAGCTTTCACTTAAGCCCCCGTTTAGATGAGTTGTGACTAATACAACTGGGTGTCAGGTCAGTCCGACTTAATCGACCCTACCAGAAATTTAGGTGGTCGATTAATGAAAGTTGGAAGTCTATGATAATGATTACCTCCACTGCTGCATCCTGCGTGCCTACCATGTCTCAACTGCTGTTCTTTGCTAATACTTCAATCTGAAGTTTCTGCAGCAGTTGTTGTAATGAGATCTTTGATGGTTCGATCATAGTTATTTGTTCAAAGAGGGAATTCGCAACGTAATTCTCTGTACTTCTCTGTCTGGGCGATGTAAGTGTATTGATAGACATCTGAGAACCTGGCCAATCACAATCAAGGAATACTTTGAGTGCTTGTCCAAAATTCTTCCCCTGTACAAAAAAGCAAATAAAGAAATATTTGTATGGTGTATGTACTCGTGATGGAAAGGAAATATTGTACACCAAAATCATGTAAATTTATCAAGTAGTTTTATTTTTATAAAGAAATAATTTTTTTAAGCAAATTTAAGTTTTTCTAATGCCCCCTCCCTATGTTAAGAATGGCTTCCTAAAATCTTGCAAGTTTGAACTATTTTAAGTTGTTTTCTTTAGTCCTTCAGCCTGTTTTCAAGATGATGTCATAGTATCATCAATGTTAGTTCAGCTGTAAAATTTGTTTTTCTTATTTAAAAATAAAATAACTAGATTAATTTATATGATTTTTGGTGTATGATATTCTCTGTCATTTATTTTTTTTTATTATGTCAATTTGGTCATTTGTGTACTAATTAGATAAGATGTACATATTCTTATTTGAACTTAAATTCTATATGATATTTCTGTCTAGTTATGGAGATTATATTAAGTGAGATGGACGAAAATTGAGTGCAAGTGAGAATAGTTATCCACAAGAAATAATTTGGCATTAAACACACATCATAACACTGGTTCAGTAGGTTTTAGCATCTCTAATTTTGACATAATTTATTAGTAACATGTTAAGTTTTCATTTACTTCGTTTTAATTAACCAAGACACTATCATTTTTGTACAATAGATATTGTTGGAATATATCACCTTTTCTAATTCTCTTGGCTACTAACGATATAAAAATAATTTATTTTTAATGAATAAATGAATTAAAAATAAATAGTAAAAATAAAATTGATTATTCCTAGGCAAAGCTGAATAGGTAATGCTAGTCATTAATTGAAGTAAAATATATGCGCGTTTTAAGCAAACCTAGAACCCACAATATTATTGTAAAATACTACAATATTAATACCATTGGATTACTCATGGAATGATTGGTCAAAAATGTGTTTGATCTTGGTATAGGGCTTTGTTTTCAATTGCATCCCTGGACAAAGAGAGACCAAGGATATATTAATAGTATAGATTTTCAAAGATGCTTCAATAAAATATTTTATTCAATAATAATAATAATAAAAAATTTGAAACTCTAAAGCATTTTATCTTTCATTTTATTTATGAAAAGAAGTTTGTTGATCAGGTGACTAAAACTTTTTAAAAGAATATTTCCATGTTACTCTATTAATAATTTATCTGTGCGATTGATGACCATTGTTTCTATGAATTAGCTTTAAAATCTTGCCATCAAAATGCAGTCTCAACTCTTATACTTTTCTCTTTGATTTCAAGGATTTTGTTTTCTTTTCCTTTGTTTTTTTCTATTTAAAAAAAAAAAAAAATGGTCTCCATTTAGTAGGAGCATTTCCCTGTGGTTGATTTTTATGAAAATGCCAATATTTTCATTTCTATAGAAATTGACATGCACCCTTTGGTCTATAATTGCACTTGCTTATGCTTGTACAACTTATATTTGTAATATGTCGCTTCACTCATCAATCTGGGATCTCTCATGGCCTTGGATGTTGAGATATGTTTTTGTTCTCATCTTTGTAGAGACTTTAGGTCTTCTAGATAACATGGTGATCTATTAAAAGTTGTAGGCCCCTTGATGTGTAATTTTTATAGCCCCTTCATGTCATCTCAAGTTCTTATCCCCTCCACTCTATCAATTCCTCTGCCATAGCCTAATACACTTGTCAAAGTAGTTTATATAATGCTTTGGAATGAAGACATAACCTTCTGTTGTAAATCAAAGACTAATATTTGGATAAAAAAGAAAAAAGAAAAATGAAATGAAGTGGAAGTTACTTTAATATTAAGCAAACTGTGTATTAATCACTCCACAAATAAAAACATGAAAGTGCAAAAGAAAATAAATTATAATTATGGAACTGTTATTTTATGATATCTTTCTAGTTTGAATTTTTTCTCGAAAGACATTGGGTTCTCACAAGAGGGACCATGTAAAAATTGCTACCATCCTAAGTGAAAATGTTTCTGTGAAACAAACTGGATTCGAGCTTGGCACACCCAGGTTGGCAGTTTGTGTCATTAACCACTTAGCCACTGTCATCTCCCCGAAAGTATAAGACAAAACAGTCCTGACAATTATTTTACAATTAGATGTAAATATCTCCCCTCTCTGTTTCTTTGTAAATTGTAATTCAAGCCCTAGACTATTTCCGTAAATGCAGCAATCCTTAATTTCCTAAAGTTTATTTTATATAACAATTATAATTTATAAAATACTCCATTTATATATATATATATATATATATATATATATATAGATATATATATATATATATATATATATATATATATATATATATATAAACTTTTATATGAGTTTCTCATCCTAATATTTCTTGTCCTCCAAGGAGGCCATATGGTTCATTTCGTAAAACCTTGAAAAGACTGAACATGGCTGTTGATGCCAAAGGTGGTGATCACAGAGAAATTCTGATTATATGAAAGCATCTCTCTGATTATTCTGTTATAATTTGCTTCATCATTTGTGACTTTTTTTTTTCTTCCAATAAATGATAATAACCATTTATGAAGTTTGCGATTGCTGTATTTACAGAAATGGTCTTGAGATTGGGTTAGTCTTCAGAAAGTAGCGAGCATAAAGGGGAGGTATTTACATCTAATTGTAAAATAATTATCAAAACTGATTTTTCATCTTGTATTTTCACTTTGATTTTTAATTCTACTTAGCCAATGAAAAGTTAGCTGTTCTTTTAATAAGAATGAAAATGTATTCAAGTTGAAATTAAATATAAAATAATCAAGTGTTTATTTTCATTGTGTGGAATTCTTCAATGTCAACTGAACATTTTCATTTTCTTCAAATTTTTTCATTTTAATTTGTTTGTACATATTTTTTTAGTTTAATAAATTTTAGTTTTCTGCATATAATAGCAATTACAAAACCTGTATTTTTTTTTGTAAGGAATTTCATCAATTTGTCCAAGAGTTTTTGTGTTTTGTTGGGATTTTATAACAAAAAAAAGACATCTAAATCATCTCATTAGTAGTTAAACTCATTTATTTTTATGATTTTCTTTGACAGAATTTTAAAAATCATATGAGAGGCACAAAACATCGTTCTCGTATGGATGACCTTGCCAATCTTCACCAACAAAAAGCTACGCAGTTGTTTGTCCGGCTGAAAGCTGAAGAACATTTGCGCAACATTGAAAAGCGTGGTGCAGAACCGTAAGTAAAATGGAATTGTGCTATTTTGAGATTCCGAAACCCCCCTCCCCTTCAGCTTTACGCTTAACTACTAGAGAGAACAATGTGTGACTTAATTTTAAAAAACTAAATTATATGAGATTATTTTCTAATAGAGTAAATTCCCTATTTAAATAAAAAATAGCAATAATGTGCAAAATGTTTAAAACAAACTGGATGGATTTAAAAATAATGGCAAAAGAATGAATTTACAAAGGACACTTTTAAAATCAATCTGATGAAATCAAGAAAATTTCATTTGTATATTCTGTCAGATTATACATGTCTGAATATGTATGTTATTTTTTATTTTTTAAATTAAAATTTGAAACAAGATTATTGATTAATTTAAGAGATCTCCATAGTGGCATAATAAATGATATTTGCTGTCACAGAGACAAGCTGGTCTATCATTATATCTGCTCTGTCAACTTTTTCTTGTTTAGGGTGAGACATTTTGTTTGCTTTATGAAAGTTCTTAGAATCTTTGTAACAATTCTCTGTAATATGGTTTTATGTACAATTGGAAATCAAATTATTTTTGTCAGTACTGTATTTGAATAAGTGTTGCCAGTAATTTTCTAAAAATTACTATTGAAATATGTAATCTATATACATTTATAAAATAATTATTTAAAAACAATGACACTCTTTTGAAAACTTATCTAAATAAATTTTATCAACTTGCAAAGAACAATATAAAATTATATTTTATTATATGGTAAAATAAAGCTTAATGTATACATATTTGCATTTTAATAGTATTTAAAAATAGTCTATATTTTTTCCTTGTTAATGAATGCTTTGGAATATTTATTTCAAATACACAACTGTCATATAATTAAAGATCCGTGAAACAGAAAAGTTCTTGAAAAGAAATCAAATAAAAACAATGCCAATACAGGCACACAACATAGTTTAATATGCAACATTTCTTAGGACATGAATGAACAGATCTCATAATACACAATTCAGAAATCTATGAATGTAGAATCTGTTTTATCATTGTGTGGCATTTATTCCAAAACAATATGGCTGAATCTTACAAAGGAGATAATCGCAAATATGGTAAAAGAACCCAAAGTAGATGATACGTGTGTGTGTGTATAGTCTAAAGAAGTTTTGATTAATTTTTGTATATAAAAAAATAAAATAATGCAGTTTAAATTCCAAGGGATATTAAGTACAACATATCACAGACTTATCACTTGTGTAAGGCGACCTACTACAAAAAAATTCATTTCAAGTCAATTCAACTATATAACCATGGAAAAAAAAAGAAACCTTAAATTAAATTTTTAATTAGAAAATGGGGATCATCGGCTGTTTACCATATTTCAAATATATATATATATATATATAGGGCTCCATTACTTTACAAGCTGCCCCTGCTCACATGTCCTAAATTGGAGCTGACTCTTCGCATTCAGGTGAAATTTTTTAACGTTTTTATGTATTTTTTTATTGTTTTCAGCATGAAAAAGCATTATTGTAGTGTTTGTGAGTTGAACCTCAGCATCCCTTATAACAAGCACAGACAAACGAGAGAACACCAGGTAAGATTGCAGTGAATTCATCAATGCAAACAGACTTTTTACAGCAATTTTAGTAGTAATTCTCATAAAAACTGTTTAAATATTTCAAGACTTCAAGGTCGTTCTACTGAAATACTCATATTTTAAAAACTCAAACACTTTAAGTCCTCAAAAGACCACCATTTTGTTTGGAAATGAATATCCTCTCATGTGCTTTAATAATTATCTACATGATATATTTGAAAAGTTCTTAGGAAAGCAATGATAAGAATGTTAGTGCTATGAAATGGTCATTTTGCATCAGATTTTACTCTCACTGTGCTTAATCGCTTGGAAGCACTACCCTATGAGGAATTTCACCATGAAATTTGGGAAATAATCAGAAAAAAACATCAATATCAATTATTGCCAGGATATAAAATAAACTGGTCCATTTTTTTTTTTTTTTTTAAATAAAACTCAACATGAAGTGTCTCAAACATTTTTGTCTAAATATTTTTTGTACCCCAACTAATAAGTAAAATACTGCTGTTATTATTTTTATGCATTAAAATGATAATTCTATGTTGAATTCTCTTTTATTACCAACAATTTTTAATTTGGCTCCTTCCAAAATTTTAAAACTTTTTTCAGCGAAATTAAATATCAGGTTGACAAAGTTCTTGTGGTTTTAACTTTTAAATTCAGATGAACATATCTTGGCTCAAACAAAAATTTATTGATTAAAATAAGCACCATCAGAATAAACACTTTTGCTAATGCAAAACAAGTGTATTTATGCCAGTGATGTAAAAATCTTGCGTTTTGGTGGCAATGAAGTCGTTGAAGGCGTTTTTAATATCACTTAGGTTTTTTCATGCAGAAAGTGCTGTAAAAAGTGGTAGTCGGTGGATGAGAGATCTAGTTGGTTGGTTGATTGTTTTTGTTTTACAGCATATCAACCCTTTTCAGATTATTTCATGCCGAATCCAGTGATTTTTAAGAATTTTTGATACAATATATATATATATATTTTTTTTAATTTCAAGTCAGTTTCTATTTAACCCATAGTTGGGGTCCTAACAGGTACTACCACTCTGGGTCAGAGTGGACCTGGGAGCAATGACAATTAAAGGGTGGCTCCACTCTCCCCAAAACCAGCAAGCTGGGGCCTGACCATCGGATATAGTTTAAGGTCATATCCAGGACCGAGAGATCCGGAGAGTGGTAGATGAGGCAGTTTTGTAGCCACATTCATTCAACTTCTGCAGGGGCGGTTTAGCAACGTGCGGTTGGGCATTGTTGTGGAAGAGAATTAGGCCTTTTCTGTTGATTATACTGGGTGTTGTTGTAGAATTTTCTGATGCATTTCATCCATTTGTTGACCGTACTTCTCTGCCGTAATGGTTTCACCTGCATTCAAAATGGTAATGGATGAGACCAGTCGCAGATTACCAAACAGTCAGCATAATCTTCTTTGGTGCAACTGTGGCTTTATGAAGTGTCATAAGAGCTTCGTCAGCGTCTAACCGCTGAGTTGAGCATTGCCAGTTGTTGTAAAGAATCCACTTTTCAACACAAGTCACAACCCGGTTGAGAAACAAGTCCTTCTTGTTGTGTAAAAGAAGGGAAGATGACACTTCATAACAGCACTTCTTTTAGTTGTTGTTCAATTTATAAGGCACCCATTTATCAAGTGTTTGTCTTTCCAATCTCTCTCAAGTGGTTGGAAATCATTGTATACTTTACGTCTAATTCAAAAGTAAGTTCTTTAACAGTTGTGCATGGATTGGCTTCAACTAAGGCTCTTAATTGATCGTTGTCAACATCTGATGGCCAACCACTACACTCATCATCTTCAAGACTCTCGTCGCCACCACCACAAAATTTCTTTAACCACCATTGTGCTGTATGTTCAGTAGTGGTTCCAGGGCCAAATGCTTCATTGACATTGCAAGCTGTTTCAGCAGCTTTTTGGTCTAGCTTGAATTAAAATAAGAAAATTGTATGAATTTGCTTTTTTTCCATCTTGTATTCAACGTTCTGAAAAGAAGACAATTGTTTTAAAACAATTGTAATTTAAACGATTAGATAGAGTGAAAAACGCTATTTAAAATAATATATAAAGTAAAGGTATTATGACGAAAACTTATTTGAAAATACATCATTTGAAATCAAAATTTAAAATTTTGCAAGAACGTTCTTAACCTAATAGTAGCATCTATAATTATAAGCTAATCATCCGTTGAAACAGCAGCAGTCACTATCAGTTGCTTAATTTTAAAATGATGAGTTTTGTAAATTATGTTTACAAATTTATTTTGCAAAGAATAAGGACAAACTTTGTTTAAAATTAATGTGATATGTGATTCTTTTATAAAAGTTCCTTCAAGAAATACTGGTTTTCAAATATACTTAAATTTTGAATTTGTAGTAATACATAATTTTTTAGCTTCCAATTAAAATAATAAAAAATGCTAAATAAGATCCTACTCTTTTAGGCGATTATGTGAGAATACCCTAAAATAGCTTATGGAAAAAAAAAAATAAAATGACAACAAAAATAATTTAGAGTATAATGATCCCCAATTTCCTGGCCATTCTTGCCTTAGTAATTAGTAGGGCTATAATAACAGCATATTTTTTTCATTGTTTTGACTCTTGAGTATATCTCTGATACCGACACAATTAATCAACCAAGAACCACATCACGCAACAAAAAAAAAATATTAGATATCAATGGATATATACCTGAGAATCAAAACAAAAAAAAGAATATGCTGTTGTCATAGCCCTAGTAATTAGTACTCCAGATTCTTTTAAAATTTTTTCATTTTGAAAAGTTAGTATATATAAAAAAAAAAATCACACTACCACTAAATCTAGATTAGAGTTACAAGCCCACCCCTTAAAAGTTCCTCCCTTGAATCTGTCTTATCATTAATCTTAAATCTGAGGGATAAGTCCCACCTGAAAAAAATCTCCTTTAATCCTAAGTCCGAAAGGCACCCACTTCAAAATAAAACCCCTTCCATAATGCTACCACTAACCCTAAGTCCGAATGGCAAGCCTCTACCCCTCAACTATCTTTTAAAAAAAACCCCAAAAACTCATCCTCCAAAATTGGAAAAATTTTCCCTAATTCGAAGTCTGAGTGGCAAGCCTCATTCTCCTACAAAGATTCTTAAAACCACACGATTGT
Source organism: Euprymna scolopes (assembly GCF_053919585.1). Taxonomy (NCBI): domain Eukaryota; kingdom Metazoa; phylum Mollusca; class Cephalopoda; order Sepiida; family Sepiolidae; genus Euprymna; species Euprymna scolopes. The sequence goes on from NC_136501.1 coordinate 25,927,735, forward strand.
CTTAATAAACAAAAAACACAAAATTATTTCTTATAGAAAAAATAGTTAACTGCTCTAAAACATTAGAATGGCCCTAAAATTTAAGGTTAATTTTAATCATATTTGTATATTAAGTTTATATTTTTGTTTTTATTTCTGCCAAGTTTTTCAGTGTGTTCATATGTAAATGCCTAAAAAAAAAAGGAAGAATCACATATTTTGTGGAGGCAGGTGGTAGTAATTTAGTAGTTGTTAATCTACACTAATACCAAAAAAATCTTGCAATATATTCATTTTTAAACAGTCATAGTAATAGATTTCAGTTTCTTGTACATAAAATGCATTGCAATTCAACTTTTTTTTTTAATGGATACATAGAATTTTTATGATATTGCAACATATTTATGTACATTTACTACAGATTATTTGGAAACCATTTATTTTTGGAGATTTTCAGTGCTATATTCGGATTCCTTGCACAAAAATACACTTATATGGCAAATGTCCTTGCTTAATCTTGTGTTTTAACATAGATATAACATTTTTACTGAAAAATTGGTGTAAAAAATGTAACAAAACACATATGGTCTTAAAGAGGAAAAAAATATGCAAATGCGTGAAGCACAAAAATAACTTGATTTTAGTCAGATTTAAATTGTACAGATTCTTAGATCATCAAACTCTTTCTATTCATGCCATCATTAAGATATTTTTATGCAATTTAAATTTTTTTTCATGTATATTGCTAATTTTAGTTTAACACGACAGTTTATCTGCGGTTTTAGAAGGTGACCAAAAGGTTTTATAATTAAACGACCATTTTTAGAAAATGTCAACGACAGTATTAATAAAATTTAGACAAGTTCATGTTTTGTGTGTGTGTTTCTAACCTCAATGTAAATTTGATAATTACGTATTGAATTTTGAAAAATTTACTATTAATCATTTATTAAAATTACAGTAGCATAAAATAGATATTATTCTGACATGGTGTTAAGGTGGGTATTTTTTTATAGGGAAGTTTATCATTTGAATTTAGGATTAATAGTAGTCTATTTTTTTTTTTTTTTTTTTTTTTCTGTATTACTCTTCAGCATGACCACTTGCCACTAAAAAATGCACAGAATTTATTTTGCAAGATTTTTTGGGTTAACTGTCATAACAAGCTAGAATGGTGCAGTAATGAGGGATGGGAGATCATCTTATATTAAATTTCTCACATGTATATAGAGCAGTTGAGACAACTGGGTTTGAAAATTCATCTCAATTTTAGATACTTTTGCCATTAGCTACTCAGATCACTGTGTAAATTAGATGAACAAAATGAATTTCTTTGCTTGTATAATAATAATAATAATAAGTCTGATATAGAAGTAAAGACATTTATACTTATGCAAATAGAATAAATAGCAATAGTAGTTGTAACACAATAGGTTACAGATATGTCCAGTATAAAATTCTGTGGATTATCTTGTTTACCTATTATTTTGTTGGCTTGTTACCTTGCTTAATGGCATTTCAAATAGATGACATCATCCACTGAAACACGTGGAAGAAATCAGGAAGATTCTTTCATCCATTTTAAATGGATCACATCATCATTTGGTAATGCCATCCAGTAAAACAGCATACATGACTTATGACCCTCTGCATCATGAAGTGTCTATTATGTGGATAGTGTGTGTGTATGCATATATATATATATATATATATATATATACACATACACAATCCACATAAGATATATATATATACATGATGTGATACACACACACACACACACACACACACACGGTGACCAAAAAAAAACGGGCCCCAACACTAATTAGGCCCCTTTTCTTAGTGTTTTGTCCGAATGAAATGAAACTTTGGTCATAACTAGTTTATTATATTCAAAACATCACATCAAAACACTAGGGTTTTTGGCATTTTTTTCTCCATTCTACAGCACATGTTCTAGATGGCCTCCATTTAGCTTTTTTTTTTTTTTTGGTCAACCTATATATATATATATATATATATATATATATATATATATATATATATATATATATATTAAATAAACTGAGAAACTAATAAAAGAATCTTGTAACTTGTGTTTTTTAACCAAACAAAAATGTATTTTAAAAAACTTCAAACTGCTTTGCCTAAATAAAAATAAAACTTATTGATGTTTTTCCCCACCCAATAATTTCAGTTACGTGTCCTTGAAGTTTATGGCAACAACAAAGGCAGCTCCAACCAACAAGTAAGTGACTGATATCTATTGCAACTCTTGTGAACATGAAAAGAAAATATAGATATGAAAATAATTGGCTTCTTCTGTTTGCATTGATTTTTGTGTTCTAAAGACATTTTAACTACGTTATATAAAAAAGATGAAATTTAGTCAGATGTTTTGTTAAAGTGGACTTTTGTTTGATTTACTTAAAAAAATTTTTTTTTTTTCACATTCGCCCCTAACAAGGCATATCACGTCTTGATGTGGTTTACATTACATTTAAACTTCTGTATATTAGTACAGTCAGGGTAGCAGGAAGGGAATTCCAAAATTTAGCTGTTCAAGGAAAGAAACTATTAGAATAGAAAGCTTCTTGATCTTTGCCACCGTGTGTTAAACACACTCCCAGATATCGGCCTTGAAATTTCTATGACTTGGCACAGTACATACAGCGCCTAGCTTTCCCAAATAGTCACTCATTTGGTACTGGCCAGGCTTATCGTTGCTTAACTTCGGTGATTTGGTGAGAACCGGTGTGTCAACGTGATTGTGCTGTATATTTATATCTATCTTAGGCTTTGCTAATAAATTCTATTATAAATTAGTTTTGTAAATTTGCATACATATACTGAACAATGCAAATCAACCTTTTCATGTATTTAAATATGTTACTATCACCATATACATAAATAGTGACGTGTAGATAATGTGATGGGTTTCATGATCAAAGTAATGTTTGATAATTTGAGATTTTATTATTTTTATTTTATTATTTTTTTTCATAAAATATTTTGAAATCTTTTGCCAGAATATATATTTTTATATACTAGCATTGCCTGATTGTAAAATATGCTTAAATATGATTTAATTAATGCAAATTTCATATTTATTACTATAGAGTCAATTGTGTATTTACTAGCCCGGGTGTTTGGAGGTGTGTGTTGCGCAAACAAGAAAAAAAAAAAGTGGTTGTTGGCAGGCAGGCTCGAACCCGTACTGCAAAGGAGGAAAAGAATGTGAAAAGATAACGTGACGTCTTTGCTGTTGCGCCCATCACCAAACCAGAAGTGATGTAGGTTTAAATTAAGGCTAGTCAATCGAAAAGAGGAGATGACTTTCAAAAATATTGGCGAAAAAAGTGACCCTTCCCTGTAGAAAAGTGCCCAGTTGAGAGTGAAGGAATTAATGTTTTTAGCCTAGTTTTCGATATTTGTCATCCGAAGGGTCGAATTTCAAAACGATACCAATTTCATGAAAATCCGTCACCTCTATCAGAAGTTTTAGGCAGACATATAAACATACATACATACATACATACATATAAACATAGGTGAGGTTTATATTATAGATTATGCTAGTGGGGTTGCCCAGGTGTTTAAAGGTGTATGGATGGGGTTGGGGTGGTTAAGCAAAGTAATAACCTTGTTTAAATATTATTAAAAAAAACATCGGAAAAAAAAAACAAAAAACAGCGAACGTGATGGAAAAAAAATAAAAAAATAAAATGTGATACAAAACGAACGATACTAAAACTTCTTAGCGGGGTTGCCCGGCGTTGACTGGGTGTTTGGAAAAAAAAAAAAAAAAAAAAAAATTTGGGGGAGGGAGGTAGGCTCGGAGCCAAATCCTTGAGACAAAAGCGAAAAAAAAAGCGTGATGACTTATCTCGACGCTACAAAGGTAGGGAATGAGAATTGATGGAGTTTAATGATTAAAAAGTGAATTATTGTCAGGTGCATAAATTTAATGAGGTCAAACATCAATCCTACAGTTAAGTTTGGCAGTTTTTTAATTTTGTTTCTCCAAGATGTTGGGTTGAGGGGAAAATCAGCTCTCCATAAAAAATGGGGGTGTCCAAATGAAAAGCAATTGTCTGATATGACAGTTTTCACCGCATTGATCAAAGCTGATTTACTTTCTGGATGTCCCCGGTGGGAAGGCTGAGGAGCTGTGTTCATTTTGATATTAGTTTCACTTTATTTATACTAAAAAGCCAAACAAATACGCGACAGCAAAATAGCACAAATTTTATAAAAGTTGATCAAAATAAATCTGGATACGACGTGCGTTCGCAAATCGTAGATATTATTATTTAGGGGGTATATAAACAGTTCTAAGATGGATGGATAAGAGGTTACAAATGAACCAACTATAATGTATGTGTACAAGAGCACTTTAAGTTGACACGCCTGCCAAGTTCCAATTTTTTTTTTAATTTTGACTTCGCTATTTTATAAAAGAGCGATTCCCAAAAATGAAAAGTTTTGACCCACCTCCCGACGCTCTGCGACCTTCCGTCTTGGAGATGATGTAATTTTAAAAAATGGAGACTAAGAGGAACACAGAAACGGTAAACCTCTCTCAAACCAAAGTATGCCATAAAAATGGAACAATGAATACAAATCCAAGATACCTGTCATGCAGACGAACAACACAAGCAGTAAATTTTTATTTATCTTTTTTAATTATTAAAAGACAGTTAATATTTACATAATTAACAAAAAAAATTTGTAAATAAATAAGTAACCATTGAAAATCTGTAATTGTTTGATTGATGCTGGCAATAGAATTTGAGTTCATCTTGTACAAAAGGCTTCTTTTTTTTTTTTTTTTTTTTTTGTTGACAGATATTTTAAATGTAGTTTGTCGTGTAAGCTGCAATGGTTACAAGGTAATCTGGACTTGAAGAAAATAATTTTCTACCTAAATTAACTTTCATTTTGGTTTCAACAGATTAATGATCGCAAGGATTGGCCGAGATGCTCGCTATGTGACCAAATATTCAAGTCCCCTCGGAAATATGTCCATCATTTGAGCTCTGCTCGACATAAAGAGGTGGGTTCAGTATTGGAAAGATGCGCAAACTTGTTGCTCTTTCAAATTACAAACACCTCTTGCATTGAAAATTGAAACAATTTGTGAACGATTTATTTTTAAAATTGCCAAATTAATTTTGCCTATTTAAAAATATGTTGGCATAAATTATTGATATCTATTATTTTTATGTAAATATCTTCAGTATTTACTTGGACAGTGCTTTTTTTTTTTGAAAATATATATGGCAATTAAAATTCTGTGTAGCTTAATTGCTATAGATATTTTCAAAACTTTTATAGAAGTTTTATAAATAATAAAATTATATAAACATTAGAAAATGTTGCTTGATCCGCATAGACTAATGTTTATCTAATTTATATATTTTTATTTACATAAATAATTTTATTTTAAATGTTTTATTCGGTTCGTATTATGTTGTGCAATTTATACCTTCTTCAGATATGTAAAAGGTAAAACGTTTTTACACTTGTGATATTACAATTGAATAAGACAAAATTTGAGAATTGGCAAAAATAATTGCATCCAAGGAATAATTGAAAAATATATTTGTGAATAAACAAACACAAAAGATTTTATTCACATCTCGCTTACATGAAAGGTGAATGAACAAATATTATAACGTGCAAATATGGGAAGGTTGATACTTAATGTCAATATTAATATCTAGCAAAGAATCATTTTAATACAAGCAAATATGGAATTTAAGATAACATATTGAAGATTTAACTTGTTCATTCAATCTGGTAATTGGAATGGTTGCTGTCCATGTTTATTTTGGGTGCAATTTGCCATTAATATAATAATCCAGGGAAATTGAAATTCAAAATGGCTGTTTCATAGGTTGGTTTTTAGTTTTTTTCATGCTGAAACTTAAAATGGCTTCTGTCAATGCATTTTTATAAAGCACACGTGAGAAGAAATTGTTATTTTACAAAATATATTTCTTTTTGTGTACGAATTGCAATACAAAATTGTCATCAAATTTGATGTAGTTTTTTAAATTGCATTTTTTAGTCTTTTTTAAAAGAAGATTTTTAATTAAAATAAAAAGGAGAGTTGTGGATAAAATCTGCAGAGAGTTAGAAAAGAGATTGTGAAGTATGTTATCCATGGCTTTACTGATCATCACAACCATCACTACCCTCTTTTGGCGCCTCCCTTCAAATTTACCAAATTTTATCAAAGTACACTTGACAGAATCAATAACCTTACACATCATATTGCTTAACAGCAGCAGCAACGTTTGCTCCAATCAAAGTGTAGTATTTGATCTGGTCTGTTCTGATTCCTCCCAAAATGAAGGGAATGCTAAACAGTCGACACTGAGTTCTCCAAATCAAATTGGCTTGCGTCATAATTCTCAACAAGAAAATCCAGTTCAAACAGACAGAAGTATATAGAAGCTAGAAGTAACGTTAAGAAAGAAATAGCAACAGCTAAGGGAGAATTTACTGAAACCACTAAAAAACGCATCGAAGCACAAAAATTAGGAAATCGTGACTTCTGGAAAATCTACAACAGTGTAGTAAATAATGGGCAATCAACAATTCCCCCACTAACCAACAATCACAAGGTTGTTTGCTTAGCAACCGAGAAGGCTAACATGCTTGCCAGTCGGTTTGCCTCAAACTTCACACTGGACCCTTTCAACTACCCCCTACCTGACTTTCCTTGGCAGACAGACGCCATGCTAGACGATCTGAAAATCACCCCTGCTCAGGTGCATGCTATCATAAAAAACCTTGACACTTCAAAAACATGTAGACCCGATCTCATCCCAGCTGTGCTATTAAAAAAGTGCTCAGCCGAAATAGCTTCAGTTCTCTCCAAACTCTACAACAAATGCTTTAATGAATCTTGCTTTCCGGGTTGTTGGAAAACTGCTTCTGTGGTACCAGTATTCAAGAATTTTGGCGAAAGAACTGACCCATTAAATTATCGCCCCATTAGCCTCCTCCCACTTTATGCCTAAATATTTGAGACCTTAATTAACCATGCTCTAGTCCATCACCTTACAGATGCTAAACTTCTGACTGACCAACAATATGGATTTAGACAAACCCGTTCCACAGCAGACATTCTAACTGTAATCTCTGAATGTATATACCATTCACTGGACAAAGTGGGGGAGGGCAGAGCAGTAGCTCTAGATATATCTAAGGCTTTTGACAGGGTATGGCATGAGGGTCTCCTCAGGAAAATTAGATCATACAGTATCACTGGTAGAATACTTAACATAATTAAATCCTTCTTAGATAAGAGAAAAATCCAGATTGTCCTCGATGGTCGTACATCTAAACAATATGATATAAATGCGGGAGTGCCCCATGGTTCTATCCTTGGCCCTCTATTGTCCCTAATATTCATAAATGACCTCCCCGACAAAACTGCCTCTGAGATGGGCATATATGCTGATGACACCACACTTTATAACAGGCATGACAGGAAAACAAATGAACACGTATCTAAAGAAATGGCAGAAACACTAGAGGATGACCTCCAAACTGTAGTGGAATGGGGACAAAAATGGATGGTCACGTTCAATGCCGCCAAGACTGAACTTGTTTCCTTCAATAATTACAAGAAACCTTCTCTACCACCAAAAGCAATGGCGAACAACTCTTTATCTGAGAGTACATCTTTCAAACTCCTTGGTTCACAGGAAACATGAGTTGGAACAATTACATTGAAAACATTGCCAGGGCCGCTGCGAAAAAGGTAGGTTCTCTCTATCATGCTAGAAAACTACTAACACCTGAAAGTATCCTGTATCTCTATAAGGCCATCATTCGCCTATGTATGGAGTATTGCTGTCATATTTGGGCTGGTGCATCTGCTACTAGTCCCTCACTCCTAGACAAGGTTCAAAGGAGAGTCGCCAATCTGACAGGCCCTGAACTGGCATCTAAGCTTCAGCCTCTGTTCCATCAACGAAATATTGTATCCCTCTGCCTGTTCTACAAGTATTTTAATGGTGAATGCTCTGACGAAGTGCAAGCACTTGTGCCCCCCCCCCACGACGTAAACACCCTCGACAAACACGATAGGCAGCTAAATCCCACCCCCACGCAGTAGAGATCCCTAGATGTAAAAGATCTTTCTACTCCAGTAGTTTCTTCCCCAGAACCGCTAGACTTTGGAATTCCATTCCAGGTCCCTGCTTCCCCAACTGTATACTGATATGCAGAGGTTCAAGTGTAACGTGAACCGACAGCTTGCTGCCCAAATCCCTACATAGTACCCCAGTAGTTGTTGCCCCTGATAGTATTCCCCTACAACAAAGTGGCAATGTGCCTTGTTTGGGGTAAAAATGTAATAATAATAAAAAAAAACAGCATATTTAAAAAAAACATCTTTCAAGTTGTTTTAGAAAAAAGTTTATACATATTCTTTTTAATAATTTCTACTTTTTTTATTGAATTATTTTTTTTTTCAGAGAAAAGGACAGAAAACTGAAGAATATACAGAAGTTCCTGAATATGAAGAGAACAAAGCATATGGTAAACTAATTTTATTCATTTAATTTTTTTAAAGAATTTACCATTGCAAGAAATATATTTTGCTTCATTAAGAAAGTTGGATACAAAACCCGAAAAGATATCTGGTATTCAGGAAACTAAAAGAACAAAGAATTCAAATAAAAAGAAACGTTCTCATACACTATGCAAATCTTTATGAAAATTGTATGAGAATACCAATGAAAATGATTGCATGATAGAGAATTCCACATCTGAAGAACTTGAAATATTAGCAAATAAAATAAATACATTTAAAAAAAACCAAGAATTGTCATCAATAAGTATTCCAAATGTTTTAAGATGGGAGGTGTACCTCTCATCAATACAATTCTACATACGTAATAGATTCCTCATGAGCTTAATGAGGGAATACATCATATTAAAAAGAATTACATTATCTCAAAGGGCTTTGCTCTTCTAGAAAGAATGGTGAAATAGTGTAAAATAGTGAGAAACAGTTTATCAGGTTTTAAGTACATTTATCAAAAAAAAGAAAAAAAAAAAATTATTTTCATGCATCTTCCTAATGTAAAATGTACGCTTTATGGTCGGTTTAACTGAAATCCATAATTTTTACATAAATATTTTAAATTACAGATTTCAGCTGCACTGGCTATAAAATAAGTATCCGTTTCATAATGAAAGAATAGTGAAATGAACAATTTTTTCGTACATGAAAATTAAGAAAATGTTCTTTTTAAAAATAAAAACCTGATGTAGCCTCTATTCTGAAACTTACATTTTAAACTTTTTGTAACAGATAGAGATCAACTTTGGCGATGCATAAGTCTAACCGAATACACAGAAACAATGTATATGAAAAAGGGAACAAAAAAAATTACAAAAATGATCTTGTTTTAATTTGAAGTTTTACTCAAAAATATTTTTTAAGAATAAGAATATGACTCTTCACAATTTGTTACAGGGTTTTATTTTGCTTTCAATCAATATGACTTTCTATTATAATTTTATTTTATTTTAAACGTTTATGTAATATATAAAAGTAATGTTATGAATTTTAGATTTAATAATAATATTAATATCTCCATTAATTAGTATCTATCATCATAATCTATATATATATATGAGCGAAAATGTGTGTCTGTGTGTGTGCATTTTTTTCTGTATATCTGCCAAAGGCTTTTTCGGGGTGGTTCTTGGATTGTTCGCTCATTCTTATAACTTTTTATATGCTACCTAGATTATAATATGTACAATTTACGAAAGGGGGTAGTGGTGTATCTTTTATTTGGGTGACTTTTACAAGCTAATTTCGCAATATTTTTTAGTCTCCGCGTGTTTCTTTGGCTTTGTCATATATAAACGAAACTGAACCGTAGCAAAATAAGCCTTCCTGGCACTCATGCTCGGGACGTTGAGATGCGGCCAAAATTTGTTATATCAGACAATTGCTATTCATTATGACACACCCCTTCAAATGGGGAGCTGGTTTTCCCAAACATCTTGGGGGAAACAAACAACATACGCAGAAACTGGCTTGCAGCCAAAGTTAAGTGCGTTTCATTCCCTATGGCGTGATGGTTGACCTCATTTAATTCATGCCCCTGTCACATCACATTTTAATTTTTTGACTTTTTAATTGTTTTATTTCACACGTTTTCAGTTCTCTGTCAGCATAGTGTGGTGGTAAGTCATCAGCGTATTAACCTCGAGGGTTTGTGTTCGAGCCTACCTACCAAAACTATTTTTTTTTCTTTTACACCTCCAAACACCCGGGCAACACCAGGTACCCCTGCTAGTCTAATTTATAAAACTCACTATGTCTGTGTGACTCCATATTTTCAAACTCTATCTCTACCAAAACAAAAAATCACAGAGCAGCGCTAGAGGCCTCAAATGATTGGATTTTTTATGGATCTTTCTTTTATGAGTTTTTAGCCTGTTAAAATAGTTTTTAAGAGGTCAAAATTGAAAAAAATCGTTATACATTTTGTACATTCATCTTAGTTTATTTTGATCAGTTCATGTGTGCCACGTTGGTACGGTGGTAACACTACCAACTTTGAATGCTAGTTTTGTTTTTGGTTTCAATTCTAGCTGATGGTACCCAAAAACTTTAATTTTTACTTTTGAAATCACAACTCTATAATAATATATACAAAACCTGGATTAATTAAAATATTATATTTAGCATATTTTATGACCAGGCAAAACCGCCCCCCCCCCCACAATAATTAATTATTTTGTGAAATTAATTGCCAAATATTGTCAAGACATTGAGGTTGTGTACGTTTTTTTTAGCATATCAAATTAATGAAAATATGTTTGCTTCTGAGCTTGTTTGTTTTTTTCTTTCAAAAGACGTCCTTCTCGAAAAATGACGTGTAAGAAGAAAACAAAAAAAAATTATTTCCTGAAGAAGAAATTCATTCGAAAATTAAAAACAAATTTTATTTTATTTTAATAAATAGAAATGTTTATTAAAATCAATTTTGCACTCGTCCGGTCTTTCAACCGTTAAACTTTAAATTCTTTATATCGAGTGCTTCTCAAACGGTGGATTTTCTATTATTATTTACCTATGCGTTTGAGGCCCTGTTGGTGGGGCATTAGAATATGCCGACTGCTCCCCTGCAGAGGGTAAAAGCCCCTCAATGCGGGTTCTGGATATGATCTTAAACTATATCCAGTGGTGAGGCCCCAGCTTGTGGGCTTTGGGGAGTGTGGAGCCACCCTTTAATTACCATTGCTCCCAGGTCCACTCTGACCCGGAGTGGTAGTACCTGTTAAGGTCCCAACTATGGGTTAAATAGAAACTGACGTGAAAACAACAAATATATTCTATTAAAAAAAAATTTCTTCAAAATCTTTGGATTCGGCATTAAATAGCCCGAAAAGGGTTGATATGCAGTAAAAAAAAAACAACCAACCAACCTATGCGTTTGACCAAATGTTCACACTTTTACTTGACATTAAAATATCATTCAACTTCCAACTCTTCAGGACGTGCTAGGTGTTATCTCCACCATAACACTTAAGAAAAAAGAGAAAAAAAATTGTATTTCCTGAAGAAGAATATTTTCTTATTTGAAAAACAAAAAATTTGGATTACATTTTAATAAATAAAATGTTTATTAAGATCAATTTTTCTCTCATCTGGCATTTCAACTATTAAATCCTGAATTCATAATAAATTTAATTAAATGCTTATTATCTCAGTCGACTAGAAGATCTAAGAATGTAAAAAAAAAAAAAAAATCTTATTATCTCATCTTCCCCCCCCCCAAAAAAAAGTTTTTTGATTTCTCAAAGTTGAAGAGTTTAAGTTAAATTGGATTTTTTTTTCTTTCATTTTAAAATGGAAGAAAAAAATTGAATACACATTTAAATTACTTTATATTCATATTTTGTTTATTTTATAATTTTTGATTAATTTTTGTTTAAATACCTGGTCTGAAAAAAATTATTAACTGAAATTGGGTCAAGTAGTCTATCGATGATTGGTGATTTTATTTCTTCTTTCATGTTGAACCAGTTACCAATGAGAGATAAGATGGTGAGGAGCAGTTGCAGGGAAAGCTATAGAGCAGAAGTTTTAAAAGAAAGATGTTATATACGTTTTTAACTATTTTTTTATCTAGGCCCCTGGCAATGTTGGGTTAGCCTGGTAGTTTATAATGAGCAATTCTAATTTATTAAAAGAGCTTCATAGCTTTTCTTTTCATCTATTGAATTCGAAATAACTCCTTTTGTTTCTTTGCAGGTCAGAATTATATAATTCCAGTATCAGGTTATTTCTGTAAATTATGTCACAAATTTTATAATAATGAAAATGCTGCAAAGAATACTCATTGCCAATCAAAAGCTCATTTTGAAAAGTTTGAGGTAAGACATCAACCATTTTAATATATATCTTTGCATTTTCAAAATAATTTAGCAATTTTACCTCAATATTAAAAACTGCCAGTAAAAAAAAATAAAATGGCACAAAGTTTTATGTATTTATGTGTTAGGTTTTAAAAAGACAGAACACCAAAAATTATACAAATTCATCAAATTTTCTTTTCACAAGAAAAACGCATTTTAATGGCAAAATTTCTCATCTACCATTTTCTGCTTGCATTAAGGTCAATGGCCAAGAATCATAATTCAAATTTTAATTCAAGCAAATTTTATTTCATAAAACTGGCTAGAAATCATTTATCGTACAAATTTGATTTATAAGAACAAAAATACTGGATGAATTTTGCTTAAATTTTTGTGTATTTTTGTTTGAGTACGTTTTGTACAATCTACCTGGATTCTCTTTTTACAATAATAATTATAACAAAATTGTAAAAAATAAAAATAAACTCAAAAGATTGGATATAATTAATTTTATTATAATTGTTATATTTTATTATTTTCAGAAAATAATCAGAGAAAAAATCGAAGCAAAGAAGAATGCTGAAGCTGGTGAAAGTGAATCCGAAGTAAAAGAAGATGAAACCCAAGAATTTGAGGAAGATGACATGGAAGTGAATAAAGACAATCGTTTAGAAGAAGAAAACTGTGAAGCTGACGATGATGACAATGATGATGACGAGATGTATGCAATGCAATCCAGCGAGACTATGCCAGCTAATATAGAAGAGGATTTGGATAAGACATTGGTACCTGATGAAGATGAAGACAGTCAAAATGATGTTGATGAAGAGTCTGATCATGAGGAAAGGAAGGATGAGGATGATGAGATGCTGTTGGCGCAGAAGAATAGCAGTTCTACTATAGAGAAATCTACAATGGATGACGTCAGTCGAGAAGACTCAGAGGAAGAAGAGGAGGGGGAGGATGATCAACCACAGAAAGAACAGTTGGAGGAGGAAAAGCAGCCGCAACAGCAAATTGTTGATAAGTCAGAAAAGCAGAGTTCTGGTTCTCCGAGTGAAGGAGAAGAAGAGAAGGAGAAAGAACAAACATCGAAAGGCCGAAATCGAAGCCGTGGTCGGGGCCGCGGTCGAGGGAGAGGGAAGAAATAAACATTTTTGTTTTGGACAACACTTTTATTCTTCTTACCTCTTCACTTTATTTAACATTTTAAAGACATCAATCGGTTCAATTTTACAATATGGCTGCACTTGGAAAATACTGTTTTTTTTTTGTTTTTTTTTTTAATTAAAAAAATAACAAACAATGTTTTTAATTATCAAGAAATTATGTTCTAATCGGCATTTTAAAGGCTTCAAAATCATTTTGGAATCATTAATCATTGGCACCTCCACTTTTATGTAAAAATAAAATGTTTGTTTTGAAAGTGATTTTGAAGTGTTTTAAATGTTATTTAAAATGTAATTTCAATTTTGAATTAAAGTTCAATGGTAAAAATCAATTTTTTTTTTTTTTTTTTCATAATCCATATAAAAACAATATTTTTGACCATGTAACCATTATACAATTGAACCTATCAGTCATTCAATATTTTAATATTTGAGGTGCAGGTAAGGAGGTTTTGTTTTCTCCTTTCTTACAAATGATTGTATCTCAGTTTATATATATATATATATATATATATATATATATATATATAGTGTGGAAATATGTTTCTTCAATTATATTTCACTTTTTATTTATACCAATCCTTTTAATTCATGAAGCTCAATGTAATGACAGAGCATATAACAAATAAATGACAAAAATCTATATTCTAAATTTCAAATTGGATTCCTTTAAGTAAGTTGACATAATACACAATTCTTGATGGCAACTGTTTTGTAGCGGAAAATTATTGATTTAATTATTATATCAGTCAATGAATTGCCCTTAACTAATCAGAATAAAAAGCACTTATCAATTTTAAAAGAAAATAAAGGCATATGGGCATGCAATTACATTTATTATTTTATCACGCCATTTTTGTATTGAAACAGGTGCTGTCAAGAATTGTGCATGTTAACTTACTTAAAGTAATAAATGGTAAGATGGTCAACATCTTGAAATTTGGAATGTAGACTTTTGTCATTTATTTGTTATATATATTTATTTATAAATTAAAGGAGGGCATAACCTATTTTATACTTTATTTAAGGCTTTTTTGTTTTATTTTTAAATTGCTTTAAAACAATTAAAAACTATTTATTGATTCATTCTCTACATACATCCTGTCTTTTTCATTGAATTAATATTATACAAGTTTCCAGGGTTATTTTCCAACCAACTTGAATCATAACATATCAGTGTTTTAATTTTGTCTTTTCTTCTTTAACTGCCAAAAAGTTAAAGAACAAAAATCCTGTTACTGTATTTCTCCACCATATAAATTAGTAAGATTGACAGATAAGTTCATCATTCGCACAAGTTTAGCCAAACTTTCGGACTTCCACCGTTTTGTGCAAACATCCTATGTGTCTAGATATGCAAGCTGCTTTTTTAAGATTTTTTTTTTTTTTTTTTTGTAAATGCACCTTATGTTGGTGGAAATACAGTAATTTTTGTTTTTAGGCACTGACCTTGCATCGCTGTGACCTTTCAAAAACAAAAACTATGATAAAAAGGAAAATTGGATATTTTTCTATTTGCATGTTTTGAACAATCAGAACTATTGTGATAAATCCTGATCTGAACAAGGCATGTGTTGGCTGCACCCCCCCCTCCAAGTAAAAAAAAAAAAAATCAAACATAATGGAGACGGTAAGCACATTCTTTTCTGTCTCTTTTATTTTTATTTATTTACAAGTAAAGAAGCCTGGGGCATTGGGACAAATTTTTATCACATTTTATTTTGTTTGGATAGGTTTAAAAAAAATTACATATGAAGGGAGTTCATAATACTTGAATCCTTTAATATGCAGCAGTTCAAACACCCCTTGAGGCTTATTAGTTTTGAAACAATCTGAATCGGAAAAATTGGAACTTTTCAGAATATTAGAATCAGAAACATTTCTACCTTTTTACCAATGCCAAAAACGATTCTTTTGTGTTTTTTTTATTTGATTTTGTTTAAAACAAAATCTGTCTTGGTACTAATAATGAAATAATAAATATTTATTGATTTTAAACGACCAGTTAAAGTAAAACCTATAGATCATCCTCACAAGTGTATTTTTACGCCTGAGAAAATATATGCACATTTAATGTGTTTTTACGGTAATCAGGAAAAATAACAACTTTATAATGAAATATATCTGAATCGGAAATTGTATCAAAATCGAGAAAAATATTAGCGTTGTCCCATCACTAATATATATATCATGGTCATATTAATACTGATCTTCATTGGATCACTGAATTTAAGTGATATTAGTCATGGTCACTACCAAATTGGTGATTATTTGGGAATATCAGGCATTATATATGGGTGGACAGCAATATCTTGAAAAACCAAATATTCACATTATCTTGCCTGAACAAGAAACCGCTTATGAATTTGGTATTCTCTAGAAACTTCCTCATTCAAAGGAAACCAGCCGAACCTACCTAGAGTGCATGCCACATCAGGATAGGACAATGCTTAAATGATTTTTATCTTATTACCATTATGAGGCAAATTGAGTGAAAATAGAATTTCCACAATTGCAATTTGCCTATTTGTTAAATTTAAGTCTCTGTAAGGGATTAATGAAATAAATTAAAACTTATTCATTTTCAAAATCAACATAATGTTGTAGAATTTAAGTGGTTTAATTTTTATTAAAATCAGAAATAAAATTTGTGTTTTTTGAGGGAATGGTGGTCTTATATAATTTGTAAACCCACATTTTTTTTGTAACAAAATAAGACTCTATCTGATTACTGTAAAGGTTATTTAGTGCAACCATATGCATTTTTATTGAGAACAAACAATCAAACCTTCCTCTTTTCTCTATGTAAATTTTAACCATTCAAAGTATAGAATTATGTCTAATGTATACATATTTAAATTTTGTTTAGCACATGAATAAAAGCACAAAATTATCCCCCCCCCCTCTTCCCCAACTTCACTGTTCACACATCCCATTATGGAGACATTGTCACCTCTACTTACTCATGCTATTAGTGTTTGATGTATGTGTAGGCTTTTGCATATGTATGCTTGTTTTCTCCCCCCCCCCTTTAAATGGTTCAAATATTGTCTAAAATTCTATTTTTCCAATCTGTAATCTGATTGCATTTTGACAATATTTAATAATATTGTTTTTCTTCTTCCTACCATCAATACTCAAGTATCAGACAACCTTCGTATGACCAGTTTTTCACAGCAAAAAAAAAAAAAAAAAACAATTTATTAATTATAAGGATTTTCTTAACAAAAAACAAGCTAAACTTTGTTAAAAAAAAATCCAGTGTAGTTAATTACCTCCCTTTCTTCTTTAAAAAAAAAAAAAAAAAAAAAGAAAGAAATGTTTCAAACTTGCTATTATGTGTATGGTATTATTCAATCAGATCTTTTTCAGCATTGAATATTTTCTCTAGTAAAGATATTTTTATTTAGCCCTTTCTCTCTTCAAGGACATTTCAGAATCTAAAACAAAACGTGTTTCTACATGTAATAAATCTATTTACAAAGAAATGGAAATGTTTTTATGATAACAGGTTCACCTGAAGAAATGTACTAATACTAATGGCTTGCAATATCAAAGTGGATCTACAATATTCTTTTATGAATGAAACTGACTGTCGAGGGGAGGGGGGATTAAATTTAGAAAGTACAAAAAAAAATAACTTACAGCTTGTTAGCTAATAAATTTTGAAAAAGAAATAATTTCTATTAAAAGTCCCTTTTTATATTGTCCTACCCCCTCCAAAAAACAATACAAACAAAAAAAAAAGATCAATTCTGACAACTATCTACAGGGATTGAAAACGTTTGTGATATAGTGTGCTTCTCTATTTGTTGGGCCAAAGAAATAAGATGAATTGCATGCAATAAAAATACCAACAAAGAAAAAAAATATGGACAAAATTAATTCTGTGGTCTTTAAGATATAAAATCTCATAGTTTGAAATCTTTGATACATTTTATTTGTTAGTTTAGACAAAATGATTATTTTGTTTGTTTGTTTAGACAAAATGATTGTTTGTTTAGACAAAATGATTATTTTGTTTGTTTGTTTAGACAAAATGATTATTGTATCTGCTCTCCCTTCATTATTAATTTTTTTTTAGATAGTTGTCTGTCAACTTTTTTTCTCCCATAAACACCAACACATATTTAAAAAAAAAAAAAAAGTATTAGTTGCATCAGAAGACATTTCTGCTCTTTTTTATCCCTGTTTTTAGTTACAAGCTGAAACTTTTGCCAACTGACTTGAATTATATTTGATTTGCCAACAATTTAGAATTTTACATTTACTTTTACAAAGCTATAATTTTTATCAAAAAATAAAAAAAAATAAAAGAAATTCTCTTCTAATATTTCTTGCCGATTTCTTTTAAAATTTGACAAAACATTTTTAATTCTTTATCCTCCTTGTTAACTTCTGAAATATTTTGTAGAAAATAGTTATTCTTTCATGTAATTTACCCTTCTCTAGCTGATATGGTGCTCTGACCAGAAACTACCTCTAGTTAAATCAATTTAAAAACAAAAGAAGGGATTTGGGGTTTCTTTACTATTGCCATGAAAACCTGTCCTTTTTTTTTATTTATAATCCAGCTTTTGGCATGAGTACTCATTAGTAATAAACTCTTTAAATTGTCTATTCATATCGTAATAATGTATGTATTACAACAAAATTCACAATTTTAATCTTTAAATTCATTTTCTTAAACTTTTAAGAAAAATATTGTATGTGGTAATTCTTTGATTTTCAACAAAAGTTTGTTATAGTTCTAAAATCAAATGAACAAAAAAATTAGACTAATTCAAATATATAGGATGTTCTATTTTTCTCCATGGTTTGTTTTAAGGAAGCCTAAAATATTTTACTTGGAAGACATTTGTAAAATTACTTAGTATTTATGATGTTTCATTTTTATGTTATTTAAAACTTAATGTGTAATTCTTTGATTTCTCTTTGTTCATCTGCCATTTGAAAGAAAAGAAACCTTTCTATTTTCTTGAATATAAACTGCTAAATAATCACTCCACTTAATGTGTACCATACAAGGCATTTTCTGCCGACTACAGTTTGGTGTGACCATCTGAACCTTCTTTCACCGCCTGTCTCCAATTAATCAACATCAAGGAATAAAAGATGGGGAGGGGGGGGCAGCTTTTTACATACAAAATTTCTATCAAAATCTAAAAAAAGGCTGGATTATTTTGCATCCAGGTAAATAAATATTCATGGACAAGAGCATGAACAAAAAAAAAAAAAAAAAAAAGCAACAAAAATATATGAATATATCAAAATACAAACGATATCATATTTTATTTTTTTAAAGTATTGAAGTAAGAAAAAAAGGTATATTTTTTTTCTTGCTTCTTTAATTGAAAAACAAAAAAGAATTCTGGAAAAAGAAAATTGAATGTTTTTATAAATCCCGGTGCTCTGTCAGAGTAATGTTGATGTCCCACTCCTATTAGCTGATTGTCTAGTCTTGATTAACCCTTTAAGTCCCAGGGTATCTAACTTTTCGACTATTGAGTTGAAACTTTGTTTAATTACTAAAAATGGGTTAGAATACACATTGAGAGGAAAACCTTGTTTATTTTATTTAGAAAGCAATATATTAACTCTCCTATAAATAGAACACTGGATACATGTGATATATTTTCAAAATCAAGAGCCTGTACATGCAATATAAAATTTAGACATTATCATAAGGAGCAAAGTTCACACAAAGAGTTACATTGCATTGTTGACGATATGTTAATGGAAAGACTCTTATATATTTCATATATCATCGAACAAATAAAATTTTAGGAAATTTCACAAGATAAAGGATTCCAACGATTCTTGGGAGAAAAGTTGATGGATATAGATGAATTTTATCCTTTCTTTAAAATATGCAGCAAACATAACTTTTATATATTATCTAATAGATTTAAAAAAAAATATTTGGTGTTTTATTTATAGGATAGTGGGACCAAATGGGTTAATTTATCTTCATACTATACTGTGTTTCAGCTAGAACTTTTATTTCTTTTTCACACTTCTTACTGTTGACCAGCTGGACATCCCATCCTGAACCCCCCCCCCCCCCCCGCCCTTCAAATCTCCATCCTACCCCTATTCCCTTTTGTAATGCTTCACCAATTTTTTATTCAATACACGAAAAAAAAAAAAAAATAGTTTTTTTTTTTTTTTTTTTTTTTTTTTTTTTGAACAGTAGTACTTGCACATTAATAATTAAAACAAAAAGTTAAATGTGTTCAATTTTTCAATCGTGAAATGTTTTGAAAAAAATTTTTTTTTTTTGGTGGTGGGGGGAATGAAATTTTATTTTTAAATTTTAATTCAAGCATGAAATTGCAACCTAAGCATTTTAAGGGCTTCCAAATCACTTTCATGTAACATTCATAGTCTTTTTAATCTGTTATTTACATAAAACAAAATGGCAGTGCAATGATTAATTTGTGGCCATGCAAACTATGAAAGTGATTTTGCAAGCATTTGAAATGTTAATTCAAACATCATTTCTGGCAAAAAACACAATATGAAATCATCAAGTTACAAATTTCTTTTAAAATTGCTTGATTCTGTTTTCTTGGTGTTGGTTTCCCCAATAGGATCAGGTACTTACAGTAGGGACCACGTTAAGGTTTCCACTTTATCACTGTCATCTTGCAGTTTAAATTATTGGATTTTTTTTTGTTTTTTATGAAAGTAGTTAATTTTGGAGCACATCACTGTTGTAAAATTGACATAAAGTTTATCTTTTGTGAAGTCCATTTCTTTATATTTCATCTTAAAATTTTCTGACTACATGTTTAATCAATTCATGATTGCAAAGTCTTCTTTTCCTTTCGAAGATGGTTGGTGTATTCCAATTTATGTATGTTAATGGAAAAGGGAACGAAACTCTTCACAGAAATCCCTTCATCTGTGTTTGTTTTTTTATTCATCTTTCAAAAATGTTGGTAATTATTAATTCTAGTCATGTTTTTGTATCGTTTTATTTGTACAGCAGTTATCCATTGTTTCTTAAAAGGAGGCCTATATTTGTGACTTCAAATCTCAATCACTTTTCTACAATGCAAGACTGAAGAAGTCTTAAAGGCATTTTTTTAATTTAAAATTTTTTTTTTTTTTTTTTTTTATTCCTCTCATTAGAAGCACTTTTAGTTTAGATATCTATGAACATATTTTTCCATTTTAAAATTAAATCTGATAATTTGGATTAGAGGATTCAAAGAAAGCAGCAAATCTTCATAAACTTTTTTTTTTTTTTGTTTTTTTTTTGCATGATTTGTAGTAATTGCTTTTTCCTTTGAGAAACAACAAGTGATTCTGCATTTTAAAAATTTTTTTTTTTTTTTTTTTCATTTCTATTTTCTGGGTTGGGGAAGTTCCTTTGTTGTGGGGCTCAGCCATGTGTAAATTTATTATTAAAAAAGGTGGTAATAGCTTGCTCTGGAAGGTGGTGCATTCTTTATAATTATTATTTCTGAAAAGTTTGACTAAAATGGTGAAACTTTTCAAATCATTTTGAAAGTATTTGATGCCACCTTTTCTTTTCTCTATTAATATTGATTTGCATTGCATGCATCTTTTTATGAAGCTGGTTGTGATTGGGAGATTTTACTCCCACAAAAAGCTTTTCATACACACAAATTCATCAATATATATATATATATATATATATATATATATCAAGCATTTCATATATGGACTGTCATCGTACTTGAGGTGCATTGGCTCCCCTTAAAACATTGTATATCTTTAATTGCGTTTGACATTCTAAAACAATTAAAAAAACTTACCTTTTATTTATATATATATATATATATATATATATATATATATATATATATATATATATATATAAAATCTTTATTTAATTCTTGTATTTATCCCCTCCTCCCCGTTTCTATTTATGGAAAGCCACCAAAATATATCCTGGCTCTTTCTGATTTTATACTTAAATATTTGGCACTTGTATGAAATAGAATTTGTCATTGTTTGGTAATTTTATAAATTGTTTACACAAAATTTACGACCATGAAAAACAAACACTGAAAAAGTAAATAATTTTAATTTTTATTCATTAAAAAAATTTTTTTTTTTTTTTTTTAACGGTTAATTGATTTACAGCAATCAAATATGGTGGTTACAGGAAAAACGTAATTTTTTAAATAATTGATATCAATGTATTTAATTGGCATAATTTTGTGAGATATTAGCGATTCCCCTGGTCAACTGGTTTACACACTCTGAAAACTTCATGCTGTTCAAACCGCTTGTCAAATTTTCTTTTTATCATGATTAAATATTTTTATTTATTCTAATGTTTACTCAACTTAATGTTGTCAGGATTCTTCATAAAATATTCAATGCCATTTGCAATTGAGGAATGTGATGAGATCTCTTATTCTCTTTACAACACTTTTTTTCTTTTTTAAGATCACATATGAGTTGAGTAAAATTTAATTTGGGAGATTTTGAAGGTAAAACTGATAACTGACCTGGAAATTGGGCAGTTTTTTGTTAGACACCTTCAAGTACATATTTATCATTTCCTTTGCATTTATTAACGTGCAATTTGGCACTAATCGTCTTTTATGCATGCTTTTATGGACAAAGTCTTATTCTTTTTTATTAAAATTCTACATTTGATTCCAACATAGCTGTGAAATTCATCCCTGTATTCTGCGAGTAGTATGTTAAATTTTTAGCATTTCTTTATTGTCTGACTTCAAATTATCAAACAATCATGGATCCTATTCTGAACAAGTACTGAATATTTCTCTTGACAAAGACAATCAGTTTCTGCTAGATGTTGTCTTCAACAACATCTAACAGCAACAACAACCCCTCCTAAAAAGGCATATAATAAAAACGAAAAAGTGGGAGGGGTATCAATGAACAGTACACACGAGCTGAGAGGGACGGGACAACATTTTTTTTCTTTTTATGAAAAGAAAATAATTGAAACACCTTTTTTCTTTTTTTTTTTTTTCTCCTTGTCTTATGGTTAAATCATGTCAAACACTGATGCTAGTTGGATCACCAAAGTTAAGCAACATTGTGTCTGGTTAATACTTAAATGAGTCACCATTTGTGGATACTAGTTTTGCTAGTGACATAACTGGCGAGAGACTAGTGTCCTGTCAGGCCATCAGTTCCACTTTGTTACAGAAATGGGGACTTTGTTTTCCTCTTCTGTGAACATATGATTCATTCTAGTTGTGGTTTGATTATTGTAGATTCCTCATTTGCTCTCAACTTTTTGTAGCGAGATAAAAACTTTATCATTATTCTATGTTGTTAAGCTTTAGGGGGAAAATGAAAACAAAAATCTTGCTTTTTAGCGTGTGTGTGTGTGTGTGTGTGTATATATTATATAGTCATCCACATACAGTATCGTTTCGTTGTATCACAACGCATCAGTGTGGCTAGACTAGCACCTTTCCTGTGTTGATAGTCAGCAGTTCTAACCACTGGACCATGGATTGGTGCTCGTAAACGTCTTATCAAATGTCTATTAAATAAACATTCGTCCATCGCTTTTATGAACCTCCCTTAATCGCAAAATAAGCAGCAGGTGTGACACATTTATGACGGTGCTCAACTCAAACAGGAGGGCTTAATATATAGTCATCCACATACACTACTGTTTTGTTGTATCACAACTCATCAGTGAGGCTAGACTAGTATCTTCTCTAGCCGTGGATTGAATCTGCAACCATTGCATTAATAGTCGGCAGTTCTAACCACTGGACTAATATATATATATATATATATATATGCATATGCATGCGCACTAAACTTTATATATTGATACTTATCTATCTTCAGTGTTAATATGTATGTAAACTAAAAAAAAAAAAAAAGTCATGCTTGGTGTCCAGCAGCAGTTACCCATCTAGTTTGTCTGTATGCAGACAGGTGGGGATTAAGTGATGCCTATGAATGCCTACAGATAGTTGAGGAATTCACATTCACACGATATATTATAGGTGTAGTAAATTATAATTTTCCTATATTTTATTAAAAAGCTATGGATTGGCAAAATTTCCACATGCCTTGCTAATATTTTTTATCTTCCATAGCTTTTAGTCTAGCTATTTAGCTGTTTTTGTTTACCATTTCATTATTGACCAGAAAATAAATGAAGTTAAATTCCTATTAGATATTAAACTAGAATTTACCGCCCCCCCTCTTATTCATAAGTAAAACTGACTTGTGTTCAACTGATCATATACAATTAATCATTGACAATAAGTTTTAAAGACCCAAAAAGGGTTGATATGCCAGAAAATTGACAGATCTTTCTGACTGATGCAGCATTTTATGTGGCAAATATTTATAAAAAAAAAAACTTCAATCAGAAAGAGAAAAAAAAGTAAAATCATCCAAGATTTAAAAAAAAAAAAATAATTTATTACTTAACTGACCACCACATTTCTTATTACCCACCCCCTCCTTCCATGTAAATTAAGCTTTGTGGGTTTTTCCACAGCAGCTTTCTCCATTGATAATCCTCATTTATTTGTGTCCATCGTGATTCACCCATGTTTTGCTGGCTTTTTCTCACTCATCTTCCCAGCAAATTTGTCAAAACTGAGTATTTTTCAGTAAATTTGTAATTATTTTGCAGTTTTGTTGGTACATTCCAACGTTGTAGTCATTTGTCACAATAAAAACATTGCCTTATTATTGGGGAAAACCTCTTTTGCCTCTTTTTCTTTTGCTTTCTTTCTCTTTGTATTTTTTATTTTTCATGAATGTTTTTATTTTTCTCTATTTGACCTTGGTCATGTGTGATGAAAACATTTTGGCCTCGGCACCAAAGCAAACGGTCTTAACAGTCTCGGCTATTGTTGAGATGACTTTTTCTTTGGTGACTGAGGTATGTTGCTGGTCCTGTGCAGATTTAGGAGGTCCACCCTCCCAGGCTTTGAGAAGGGGTTAATTTATTGTTAATTGTTTGAGGTGCCTTAACTTGGTAAAACCTATAGGGTGCTCAGGGTTTTTTTTTTTTTTTTTTTTTCAGATGATAGTGCCCTTTCTCTTGGGCAGGGGTCTCCAAAGAGTTCGAAGGAGGTAGAGGGAATATTGCTGACTTTTTAGAGCTATGCAACCCCCCCCCCCCCAAAAAAAAGATTACAACAACATGTTTTATATGCTTTTGCTCATTAGCTTTGTTTTTTAGTGAAACTGGTTCTCCAAAACCTCATTCTTTTAATCATTTTATGAACCCAACAAAAAAAACACCACACTATTTTCACACATTTCCACTTTTTAATTTTTTCTGAATATATTTACGTTTTCCATAAAGCTCCACGGGCCAGATTAAAGACTTTAATGGTCCGGGTCTGGCTCGTGGATCGTAGTTTGGAGACCCCTGCTCTAAGGCATTCGTTCTTCAATCTCACTTTCCAACACTTATGTCACATCTTCCTGCTATGCAAGGGAGATAAATAAATTGCCTTCACTATCAATGAATTCTCATGTGACTAAAGACTAATTCATGATGCACACCATCTGCTACAAGCAATATCGACTACATGAAGCAGACAAAGATACTTGCAAAATGTAATGACTTAAAATGTCATTGGGAATGTGCATATAATGAAAGTGCTTCACTACAAGAAAACAATTTGGTAGGAAGGAGAAATTCAAAACAACCATCACTCTTCAACAGCGGCAGGAGTTCTGGAGATTCAGTTACTATGAATGCTGCCTGTTGTGCCTCTTCAAGCATGTTGAATAGTTCTTTAGACCAAAGTGATGATCGGTAGTTGTAATGTTGAAATGTTCTGCTCTGTGGAAAGGGAGTTGGTGCACTCGAATTTTTTTTTTTTTTTTTTTTTTTTTTTTTTCGTTCTTGCAAGACTTGGATATAAATGAAAATGCGTCAGTAACTCTAAAGTTGGTTTAACCGGCTTCCTCCGAAAGAAGAAGTTTCATGGGAGTATGATATTCACAAGCAGTCCCTAGTCGCATGCATATCCTCATGAAGGTAGATGACGATGTTAGGTTTTTACAACTCTTGCATACAGCACAAGGTATTCCAAAATTAGTCACCCATCTGGAACTGACCAGGTTCAACATTTCTTAACTTCGGTGATCTAACAGGAACTCGTGTGTCAACGTGATTGTGCTGGGAGGTTTATATATAAGACGATTGTTGTACGGATGATAATTCAGATGTGGAGAAAGTATATGTGGATGTTGAAGCCATTAAGGCGGTTCAAAGGCTTTGGTACCTGGATGGTACCACTGGTGCATGTTCTAATGTGATTGCATGAATTAGGACTAAATTCGCCAGTGACGGTTAAGGACACGTGCTTTGTGTAAATAAATACGAGAATAGATGTGTAATGTGACTCTTAAAAATAGGCTTAGGTCTGATGAGCTCAGAGAAACATTAAATCCGGATAGTGCATGGAGATGTGTGCAGATGAATAGACTACCCCTAAATTTGTTCAGTCGTAAATAAATGAATATAACAACATAAAGTGGGAATTGATTCAAAGACACCTTGTACGTATTAGCTCAGTATCTGGGTAGATGCCAGATACCTCCAGATTGCAGCTGTCTATTGTTTACATTCAGTATGCCGGTATTTGTCCCAGTGGAGGATTTTGTTTGTTGTCATAAACATATTTTTTTTTTTCAAGCACTATGGATAACAATCAAGGTAAGTTTATGAACTGCAAAAATTTTCAGTGGTAGTTTAACTATTGCATTCATAATTTTTCCAGTTTGAAGACAATCATAGTATCATTACTCTTTAAGAATGTTGAGTCTTGTAACTGTAGCCCCAGTAATTACTGCTTTGGGTAGGATTGAAACTGCTATCTTTAGACAATGCTCACCTGAAACCGTAAAGACTCAACACCTCTATCCACTAAGCCACGGGTCCCGATCCCGAAGCAAGCCAAAGTTGGCGAAAAACATAATGAGACATTAACTATGGAAGGCAATAATTACTAGGGATACAGTTACAAGGTTCAGCATTCCTGTCCCGTTGCAGTTAACCAACTGGAGAAAGATGGTGAAAAAACAACTACGAAGATGAGGATAACAGTCCACAAATAAATAAATACACAAATTACTCATCTCATAGGATTCCAATAAAAAATAATATAAAGACATCGGGTATTTATTAGAGGAACCATGTGAAGGTTGCCAACATTCCTAAGTAAAAGTGTTTTTGTGGGATGGATTCGAACTTAGCATACCCAGATTGTTAGTTTGTGTTGTTATCCCATTTAGCCTCCCTGCTGTTATGGTAAAGCAGGTGGGTTTTAGTTGTCCGATTTTAAAACTCAATAAATCGTTATTTTTTTATTATTTATGATTACTTTTCTGGGTTAGGCTTACAATGTGTTTAGGTTGCAATATTTCTCATGTACTAAAGAGGGTTTGATTAAACCCCTACATTGGAAGGTTTTACTTATAGACATTGATGATGAAAACTGCACAATCAAATAGAACCACACTCTGCTAGCAACCAATCAGAAACCGGAATCAATCCATAAAAATACTGGATCTTTTAGAATTCCTGCACATACTTTTTCGCCTGCATGGGAGAAGAAACTCTATTCTTCATCTGAGGACTTATGCAGCTACCCACCAGAAAGTCTTTTGAAAATGACTCTCAAAAGTTTATGGGAAATGGTATTTGTTTTGAGATATTTTAAGATTTGGACCACCACGAAGGGAAATACAATGTCTCCCTCTCCAAAGCGTTAAAAAGTTTTTTTTTTTTTTTGTTTTTTAACTGAAAAACTATAAACAAAAAACAAAACAAAAAAAAATCATGAGAAACAAGTTGATCAGCAGAACAAAGATTAGAAGAAGTAGAGTTGGTGGAAAGACAATGAGGAGAAAGTTGTTCATCAAGGCACACAAAAGAAAGCTAAAATAGGATTGTTAATCAAGGTGGGGTGGAGACTTTTTTTTTTTTTTTTACATAGGCATTACCACTTATCAAGGCCCAGAGGCCACTCGAGGATAAGAGTTAAAGAGTGTACAGTAGTCAATTAGACAATATAGCAATCGTTAGTAATGGAAATTTGGTAAATTTTTTAACTGGAACGGCTCATAAGGAACTTGTTTATGTTGGACTTGAAGACATCCATATTGTAATCAACTGGAAAGCAGGAAAACGGAAGAGAGTTCCACAGGTGTGCAGTTCTAAGGGAGAAGCTTTGTTTATGGAATCTACGTTTAGGTTTAGGTACAGATAATGAGTGGGGGAATTATTGATAGTGTTTACAGCTAAACGAGTGTTTCTTGTGAAAGTTTGGCGAGGGAGGACTATAGATTGAAGGCCAGTAGAGTACTTGCCATGAAAATAACGATAAAGCAAAGACAAACTCACAACATCTCTTCTGTGAGAAAGAGGTTGCAGGGAAGAGAAAAGGACATCTCCTACGAGGCTACAAAGTCTA
Source organism: Euprymna scolopes (assembly GCF_053919585.1). Taxonomy (NCBI): domain Eukaryota; kingdom Metazoa; phylum Mollusca; class Cephalopoda; order Sepiida; family Sepiolidae; genus Euprymna; species Euprymna scolopes. The sequence goes on from NC_136501.1 coordinate 25,955,717, forward strand.
TTTTGAACTCTATCAAGGCAGGATAAGTCCTTTCTAGCAGCTCCGGTCCAGATGTGGCAACAGTACTCTATGCTTGGACGTACCTGGCTCTTATATAGATAGAGAATTGCATCAGCAGTGAGATATCTACTGGATCGATAGTAGGATCCCACCATTTTTCCAGGGCCTTGGCAACGGATTTAATGTATGTGTTCCATTTCAGATCAGGAGTAAAGGTTAAGCCCAGGAGCTTGTCTTGATCAGGAAGAGAGTTGGGCCCAGGATGGATCTCTAAAGGACTCCAGCATTAATACTGTGAGCTTCTGTTTTCTGCCCATCAACTACTACTCTTATGAACCTATTAGAGAGAAATAATTTAATAATTGAGAAGATATTTCCAGCTATACCATAGCTAGAGATCTTGTGAAGTAAACTTTTATGCCATACCCTATCAATTGCTCTGAAAAGTTTGCCTCCCTCAAGAGATTCGCTAATCCTATGAGATATAACTGCAAGCACATCTGCTGTAGATCTGGCAGAACGGAAACCATATTGTGTGTCACTAAGAAGGTTACTTTTGATAAGATTTTCTCTATTTAACACAGGAAAACACATGAACACATATCTAAAGAAATGGCAGAAATACTAGAGGATGACCTCCGATCTGTAGTGGAATGGGGACAAAAATGGATGGTCACCTTCAATGCTGCCAAGACTAAACTCGTTTCCTTCAATAATTACAAGAAACTTTCTCTACCACCAATAGCAATGGCCAATGACTTTATCTGAAAGTACATCTTTTAAACTCCTCGGCCTAACGCTCTCAGAAAACATGAGTTGGAACAATTACATCAAGAGTATCGCCAGGACTGCTGTGAAGAAGGTAGGTTCTCTCTACCGTGCTAGAAAGATACTAATGCCCGAAAGTATCCTGTACCTCTATAAGGCCACCATTCGCCCTTGTATGGAGTATTGTTTTCATATTTGGGCTGGTGCATCTGCCACTAGTCTCTCGCTCCTAGACAAGGTTCAAAAGAGAGTCGCCAATCTGATAGGTCCTGAACTGTCATCTAAACTTCAGCCCCTGTTCCATCGACGAAATGTTGCATCCCTCTGCCTTTTCTACAAGTACTTTAACAGTGAATGCTCTGACGAACTGCAAGCACTTGTGCCCCCTCGACGTAAATACCCCCGACAAACCCGACAAGCAGCTAAATCCCACCCTTTCATAGTAGAGATCCCTAGATGTAAGAGAGCCTTCTACTCCAGTAGTTTCTTCCTCAGGACAGCTAGACTTTGGAATTTCCTGTCGAGTCCCTGCTGTTAAGTTGTCTCCCTTTATATTGGCATTAATGTGCATATAATTTGTTAAGTTATCTCCCTTATAAAAAGGCAGAGTTAACGAACTTTTTTTTCAATATGGCGTCGTAATGTGTATGTGTTTGTTAACCGTTAAACTCTAATCGTGAGTGTGTTGCATATTTATTCAATTAATGTATTAGCTGCCGTAATAAATTATATATATATTGTTTATATGTATATCGTCGGAGTTGGATTATTTTACTGGTTTTCCACCTGCTTCCCCAACTGTACTGACATGCAGAAGTTCAAGTGCAACGTTAACTGACATCTTGCTGCCCAACTCCCTACACAGTACCCCTGATGCCTATGTTCCTGATAGTAGCCCCCTACAACAAAGTGGCAATATGCCTTGTTTGGGGTGAAAATGTAATTTAAAAAAAAAAAAGATTCCAGCAACTTACTCATGACAGCCAGGAAACTTATTGGCCTGTACTGAGAGGGAGATGACCGATCAACTGACTTCTTAAATATAGGGCATACTGATGAGATTTTCCAGGGTGATGGGAAACAATTCTCCTTAAGATAACGTTTAAACAGTTTTGTAAGTATGGATGCTAGTTCTGGTTGAAGTTTTTTGATTACTATAATTGGAATACCGTCAGGTCCGGTTGCTTTACTGGAATCAAGGCTTTTGATTAACTTGGAGAAAGGACAGGACATAGATGTTAATATATTTAAAGTTCGTTTACGAACAGTTTTGGAGTGGCAGTGAGTTTTGTAACATTTACGCAAATACTACTGGTGCTTAGTACATCTATGTTACTGCACTGAAACAACCTTATTATTTAGTAAGCTGTTCTTAACTTGGGGAAAAACAGTTTTTGGTAACTATTTTATACTTTTACCTAATAATTTAATCATATAAAAATGTAAGAATAAATAAAAATAAATGTATAATAAAATATTAAAAAAAATATAAAAATTGAATTGAACTTGAAAATACTATTTAAAAAAAAAAAACAGAACAATAATTTGAATAGTTTTCCAAGCATTTTTAATGATGCTCGGCATATTCTAGTGGTGATATCAAGTGCTAGTTGAGCCCGAACGGACATTTACGAGAATATATACACAATTACTGACTTCTGGTTCGTACAATGTGCAAGCACCAGGCAATTTTACAGATGGTCTTGAATTTGCGACAGTTGGGGATAGTTTCCAGTTTGAGACCGTTGGCGGTCCCCTGAGAAAAATTGGAGTCAAAGCTGGACGAAAGTGAATCGTGCTGAGAAAAACGTTGCTGGGGACCAACATGTATCGAGAGCTAGTGACGTACAATGTTTAGGCTTCAAAATAATACTGATCCCATGAAAATGTGTTGCCTCTGTCGAAAGTTTTAGGCAGACATACATACATACATACAGACAGACATACATTTAAACGGACAGGTGAAATTTATATAATAGATGACTTCATGCCTTGTCTGGAGCGATTTCCAAAAAAAATAAATTAAAATAAATTAAGTGTTTGCATTTATCGAGTCAATGAAGGCAAAAACAAAATTTCCAAATTTTATTTCTGAGATGAGAATGGATGACGTTATTGTCTTTGAGATTATGACTGCCCCAAAGATGAGACAGATGTAGGTTTCTCAAGCAACAATTTTTTTGTACTTCTATTCTCAGTAAAAAAAGATACAACAGACATTATGCAGAAATTGAACAGTTGTTATTTTATTATGTTTCTTTTTTTAGTTTTTTTTTTTTACAAAGGAGTCACTACTTATCAAGGCCTGGTGGCCACTCAAGGATAAGGGTTAATGAGTATATGGTAGTCAATGGGACAATATCGTAGTAATCGTTAGTAGTAGAAATTTGGTAAATTGGATTACTTAAGGGGACGCCTCATCAACAACTTGTTCACATTGGACTTGAAGACGGCCATATTGTATTCAGCTGGACAGCAGGAAAACGGAAGAGAGTTCCACAGTTATGCGGTTCTAAGAAAGAAGCTTTGTTCATGGAATTCTACGTTTAGGTTTAGGCACAGATAAAGAGTGGGGTGAATTATTAATAGCGGTTTCAGGTAGATGAGTGTTTTCGAGAAAGTTTGGCAAGTGGGGACTATAAATTGGAGCTCAGACGAGCACTTGCCATGAAAATAACAATAAAGCAGTGAAAGATTTGCATCGTCTCTACTATGGGAAAGAGGTTGCAGGGAAAAGGGTATCCCCCACTAGGCTACAAAGTCTATTTTGAACTTATACAGATTAGCTATCCACTTAAAAATCTTTTTCATGTGCAGAACTTATACAGATTTATTGTGAGAAAAAAAAATTATTATATGAGGTATCTTTTAGGGATGAAATCTATTGAGAAATGTGCATTTTGTATTAAGAAATACACATTTTAAATATGTAAACATTACGTAACAATTTATCCTAAATGACCGTCCAGTTGGGTCATCTTGGATAAGTTTACCTAATCTTTACACATTTGATGTGTGTATTTCTCAATAGATTTTATCGTGAAAAGATTTCTCATATAATATTTAACAAGAACAAAAACAACATTTTTTAATGCTTACACAGAATTTTTTTTTTTTTTTTTTTGCTCACAATAAACTCACAACGTGATTTAGTGATTGTGCTAGAATTGTATCGGTCAATAAAGTGATTAATAGGAAAAAGTTAACTTCTTTCAATTGGTTTAATATTTGTTCCTTATTAACACTTCCGGTTATATTCAGCTTCGTATATAAGTTATGTGGCTTGTTTGACTTGGTGCATTTCAACCATATTTATTTATTTATTAATTTTTTTTTATTATAATGGAGTCACCACTTATTAAGGCCCGGAGGCCACTCGAGGATAAGGGTTAATGAGTGTATGGTAGTCAATGGGACAATATCGTAGTAATTGTTAGTAGTGGAATTTTGTAAATTGTATAACTTACGGGAATGCTTCGTCAAGAACTTGTTTACATTGGACTTGAAGACAACCATATTGTAGTCAGCTGGACAGTAAGTAAATGGAAGATGGTTGGTTGTTTTTTTTTTTTGTTTTACGGCATATCAACCTTTTTCAGGTTATTTAATGCCGAATCTAGTTATTTTGAGGAACGATTTTTAATAGAGTATTTTTTTTTTTTAAGTCAGATTCTATTTAATCCATAGTTGGGACCCTAACAGGTACTACCACTCCGGGTCAGAGTGGACCTGGGAGCACTGGCAATTAAAGGGTGGCTCCACACTCCCCAAGGCCCGCAAGGTGGGGCATCATCATCGGATATAGTTTTAGCTCATATCCAGGACCGTAAATGGAAGAGAGTTTCACAGGTGTGCAGTTCTAAGAAAGAAGCCTTGTTCATGGGATCTACGTTTTGATTTAGGCACAGATAAAGAGTGGGGGAAATAATTATTTGTAGTGGTTTCAACCAGACGAGTGTTTTTCGTGAAAGTTTGACAAGTGGGATCATAGATTGAAGCTCAGATGAACACTTGCCATGTAAATTAAAGAGGATTTATGGGAAAAAGTACCATAAATGTGGTCATGTAGTCGTTCATACTGTTTTATTATTCTAGACAAGTCAAATAAAATACATTTAGGGCATTTTTAATGCATTCGATGAGGTTAGATGAATAAAACATTTTTATCCACGTCAGTTAAAGGTCAAGATCAGACCTGATAGGGAAAAATTACATCCCGCTGCTTTTGAAAGAAGACGGATTAAAAGTAGCGAGCTTGTGTGTCTGCAGAGGATTCAAGTTTGAGTACATGTTTCATGCTTGCGTCACACACTGTTCCTTGTCCTGTCGGACCCCAGACCCTTTAAGGTAAGCCTTTTTAGTTTCTTAGCTAGTCGAGTGAACGCCCCCCACCACTTCCAATAGTAAACCTCCAAAACGCTCACTCCCCATTTTTTCTTTTCACATCTCGTATTTTTCATACGCCAAGGATTAAAGTACTATAATAACATTACACCCCGGAAAACACACGGCACCTTGTAATAAGGACAACATACGACAAATGTGGAAATATTAAGACCAACCTTGGAAATAACAAACTCCCCAGTTCTTTCATCATCCTTTTTTAAGGCAGAGGTAATTTTCTCATCCTGCAAATCTTTTTCACTACCATCAATAACACACTTCATCGAATGTCCATGCAGGGATTACACAGTCTCGTCAAATAAGAACCTACACGTAATTTGTTATTTATATTTTGTTTTGTTCATGAATAACTTTCGTCTCGGGCATCTAAGGAGTACCAGACTATAATCTTGACATTTGCCTGCATAATCCCTGGCGAAAAGATTTGCCTCTATCGGGATATTATTTCATTTACTGAACTTTCTGCTCTGCTGGTTACCCCTATATATACTTTTGGTTGTTTTTGTTTAACGGCATATCAACCCTTTTCAGGTTATCTAAGGCCGAATCCAAAGATTTTGAAGAAAAATTTTTTAATAGAATATATTTGTTGTTTTCAAGTCGGTTTCTATTTAACCAATATTTGGAACCCTAACAGGTACTACCACTCCGGGTCAGAGTGGACCTGGGAGCAATGGCAATTAAAGGGTGGTTCCACACTCCCCAAAGCCCGCAAGTTGGAGCCTCACCTCTGGATATAGTTTAAGGTCATATCCAGGACCTCTATATATACTTTGTGTGTTTTACTTTTGTATACATTTATTCTATTTCTCCAACTCCGTCTCTACATTTTACTAACATTTTTTTTTTTTTCGCTCCTATCATTCCACCGCTCTATTCTTTACATCCTAGTTAGTCTCATTATCAACTTTACTCCCTATCTTTATACCTTTGCCATATATTCACCCTTTCTAATTCCTAGTAACAGCGCAACCCTTAGGACTCTTACTATATATTATCTTTCGAAAATTATTATATTTTTACAACTACCCACTCTATACGCCCTCATAACTTACCCCCTTACTTCACTGTCGGTTCTTCCCCTATCTTACTAAATTAAAACCTTACTACACAGACCCCCATGTAATCCACCCCACCATTTTAATTAATCTCATAAGATTACGCCATAAGCCATAGTCCTTTTATAGGTAATGTTGTGGTAACAGTTACACGTGATATATTCCTACTCAGCAAAAAGTTTTTGACTTGTGATGGGGGTATGAGACGAATGGATTCGCCAATCATTTTTATAACCAATGGCTGTGCTAAACAACCAATCAAAACGTCCCAAAATTATTATAAAAATCGTACATTTTAGCGTAAACCCCCTCCTCATGTTAACCCTCTATAGATACTACCCATCTTACATACTGATAAAATAGAACCACCACCCAACCTACCCTATCTCTTCCCCTTGAGTTTAAGCACATAAACTACCCACATTCTTTAAAACTATGATGGACGCCCTATATACCTTTTTACATTACACTTTATATATATTATATTTACTCCTCCTACATCTTAAGAGTTCAATATTCTTCCCCCAAACAACATCAATAATTTATTTATTTATTTCGTTCCTGATGAATCCCTCGTTATACGTCCCATCCCCATCATGTTATCTACTCTTCTGACGAGAAGCATTAGACTCCGAAATACCTTGGTATAAAGAGTCCTCTTTATCCCCCAACTAAATGTATGTATACCCTTATTAAATAAATGAATCATTCTGTATATACCAATATATACTTTTTGTGACTTCATTTTCTACTCTTATTGTCTCCTCTATGTATACAGTAGCGTCCAAAACTAAGGGACAAAATCTCTTTTTGCATTGTGTTCTGCAGTCCTGAACGTGCTGCCTCAGAATTATGTGAATGAGCATATACCATTTGGATTATTATCCTTCCAACTACCGTTCTCATATTAAGTATCATTTTCACAACGTTACGGTTGATATAATCTCTGACTTTTTTCAAGTAGATCTTACCAAACTCAAGAATGTTTCTAACTACTGCAACATGGATCCTTGCGGACCCATGGCACAGTGGTTAGGTATTTGGAAAAATTAATTGTAAAAGTGATATTCTCCTGAAGGTTGAAGGTTCAATTCTCAGTGTGGCGACGGAAAAATACAATTGCAAATTACTTAGGACCTGACAGAACAAGCATATGCTACCCCTGTAAAGTAAATAGAAGATTCTGTTCAAAATTCTGTTCAGATTCCCAAGTTAAACAAGATACACCTGAAGAAGATGAGAGGTTACATCGACCGAAATGTTGTGAAAATAACACGGAAGACTACTGAGAACAGTAGTCTGAAGAATTCAAATAATGATCGCTGGTACATCTTTGAGCAAACACCAGTGTGATTATACAGAGGGTTTTTTTTTTTAGTACATTTTCACCCCAAACAAGACACATTGCCACTTTGATGTAGGGGGTTACTATCAGGAACATAAGCTACAGGGGTACTATATGGGGAGTTGGGCAGCAAGATGTCAGTTCACGTTACACTTGAGCTTCTGCATGTCAGTACAGTTGGGGAAGCAGGAAGGGAATTCCAAAGTCTAGTGGTTCTGGAGAAGAAACTACTGGAGTAGAAGGCTCTCTTACATCTAGGGATCTCGACTGTGAAGGGGTGGGATTTTGCTGCTTGTCGGGTTTGTCGGGGGTATTTATGTCGAGGGGTTACAAGTTACAAGTGGTTGCAGTTCGTCAGAGCATTCACCATTAAAATACTTGTAGAACAGGCAGAGGGGTGCTATATTTCGTTGATGGAACAGAGGCTGAAGCTTAGATGCCAGTTCAGGACTTATTAGGTTGGCGACTCTCTTTTGAACCTTGTCTAGGAGCAAGAGACTAGTAGCAGATGCACCAGCCCAAATATGACAGCAATACTCCATACATGGGTGAATGGTGGTCTTATAGAGGTACAGGATACTTTCGGGCTTTAGTAGCTTTCTAGCACGGTTGAGAGAACCTACCTTCTTCACAACGGTCCAGGCAATGCTCTCAATGTAATTGTTCCAACTCATGTTTCCTGTGAACGTTAGGCCAAGGAGTTTGAAAGATGTGCTCTCAAATAAAGAGTCGTTGGCCATTGCTATTTGTAATTATTGAAGGAAACAAGTTTAGTCTTGATAGCATTGAATGTGACCATCCATTTTTGTCCCCATTCCACTACAGATTGGAGGTCATCATCTAGTGTTTCTGCCATTTCTTTAGATATGTGTTCATTTGTTTTCCTGTCGTGTCTGTTATAGAGCATGGTATCATCAGCATATATACCCATCTTAGAGACAATTTTGTCAGGGAGGTCATTTATGAATATTAGGAGGTCCAAGGATAGACCCTAGAGGCACTTCTGCATTTATATCATATTATTTAGATGTACGACCATCAATTTTCCTCTTATCTAAGAAGGATTTAATTATGTTAAGTATTTTTCCAGTGATACTGTATGATCTGATTTTCCTGAGAAGACTTTCATGCCATATCCTGTTAAAAGCTTTAGATATATCTAGAGCTACCTCTCTACCCTCCCCTGCTTTGTCCAGTGAATGGTATATACATTCAGAGATTACAGTTAGGATGTCGGCTGTGGAACGGGCTTGCCTAAATCCATATTGTTTGTCGGTCAGAAGTTTAGCATCTATAAGGTGATGGACTAGAGCTTGGTTAATTATGGACCCAAATATTTTTGCAAAAAGTGGGAGGAGGCTAATGGGGCGATAATTTAGTGGGTCAGTTCTTTTGCCAGAATTTTTGAAAACTGGTACCACAGAAGCAGTTTTCCAGCAGGCAGGAAAGCAAGATTCATTAAGGCATTTGTTGTAGAGTTTGGAGAGAACTGGAGCTACTTCGGCGGAGCACTTTTTTGATAGCACAGCCGGGATGAGTGTTAGTGACAGCTTGGGGAGTAGAGCAGATTGTTAGTTTTCAGGAGAGGATTAATCTTACAGAATACAGTAGAAATAATTATTAGAATTTAGAGTGTCAAGTAAAGTTTACTTAGAGAAAGAAAAAAAAAATGAAAAGAAAATTGTTTTTTTTTTAAATTTAACATGCAACTCAGACAAAGGCAGGCATCTTGGAGGTAAAATATATATTGGATATATGCAGCAAGCCAGCAAGCCAACTATAATAATATATTAATAATACAAAATAATACGAACTCTGGACAAATTAAAATATATTTAAGCATATTTTATGCGGGCAAAGCCCCCTCCCCCCTAATACATATAGTTATGGGGCTCTATCTCATTAGGAGTTTGTGAATGACAAAAACTACAATATATAAAAAATAGTTTTCCTTTTATGCCTTTGATGTGAATAGCTTTTTTTTTTCTTTTTACAAATAGTATATACTTAAAATCGTTCTGTCACTCAACTTGAGCAAGTAATGGGCTGTGTTCTTGAAAACAAATTTTATTTTTAATCTATTCCATATTTAATTCAATCAACAGTTTTTGTTTTGATTAATAATAAAGTAGGAAGAACTAACCCTCCTACAACCCCAAGCCTCCCATTGTCACCAATTACACCATGAAGAATCTAATTTGAGTAATTTTTTTTTTCGACAGTATTCTTCCATCCCTTTTTGATAAGTTATTTCTCTCAATTGCATATTAGTTCACCTATTTACAAAATATTTTATAATAATGCTTTATAGTGTAGGAGGGGGTAATGCCTGGCAGGAGGGGCTAAGACTAAATCAAACTATAACTTTCATATAGAAAAATCTGCTAATGGACAGTTCCTAAAATGACAAGTCTTCTGGCTAATACAAAAAAAAAAAAGTGAATTTGCAAATCCAATAATTAAACATAGCAAAATCCAATATTAGCCTCTTTGTTTGCTATATGTATCTTTCCTCTCCCTTTCTCCAACTATAGGTTAAATAGTATTACTGCTTGTAGGTATATAACACTTGTTTATAATAGAAATTGCAATCTTTTTATTCTTTCATTTCTTTATTATCTTTGGTGGCCCTGTCGGTGGGGCATTAGAATACGCCAACTGCCCCCCTGCAGAGGGTAAAAGTCCCTCAATGGGGGTCCTGGATATGACTTTAAACTATATCCAGTGGTGAGGCCCCAGCTTGTGGGCTTTGGGGAGTGTGGAGCCACCCTTTAATTGCCATTGCTCCCAGGTCCACTCTGACCCGGAGTGGTAGTACCTGTTAGGGTCCCAACTATGGGTTAAATAGAAACCGACGTGAAAACAACAAATATATTCTATTAAAAATACTTTTCTTCAAAATCTTTGGATTCGGCATTAAATAACCCGAAAAGGTTTGATATGCCGTAAAACAAAAACCAACCAACCTTTATTATCTTTGACTATTACTAAAAAGAGAAAGAATGACAGAAGCTTGAGTGAATACATAAAACTGTTACATAAAATAACAGTGTCCAACTACAACTGAGAGGGTAAGAGAAATAGACTATAAAAACAGGCGAGTTGGTTAATTGAAAATTACAGGGAATTAAAGCAGTTAAAATGGATTAAAAAAAAATAACTTAATCCCTAAAGTAAGGAATATTTTAACATGTCTTTTGTGTGATTAAAATAATAAGGAAAAAAGATTTAGGGCAGCAAACATATATTAACGTTGCTTTACTATATAACTTACTAGCAGGGCCACCTGGCGTTGCCTGGAGCCATAAAACTAAACAAAGAAAGTGTTTATTTGTAAATGAAGCAATTGGATAATATGGTAAATCTATATAATTATAAAACTCAAATGACCTTTCAACGGGTGTTGTAATGACACATCTGGTTTACAACTTCCGGTTGTGCATGTGTACATAAACATAAACCCATAACAGCGTAAACAAATAAACACAATTTTATTTTCATTGTGGACCACCATCCTCATCCCTTCCCAGCTGCCCCATGACACCCTGGCCAACCACTCCTCAGGCCCTCGCCAGGTGGCAACCGAGACGGAGAGGAACTCCAAATCTCCCGACCGCGCTCACTGCAACCACTGCCCCCGCAGCTACTGCCGTCCCACCACGCTCTGGCCAAGCAAGCCTCTGGCTGGCTTTGGATAGGATTGAAACCGCTATCTTCAGACAATTCTCACCTGGAACCGTAGAGATTCAACATCTTTATCAATTGCGCCATGGACCCCTAAGACTTACTTGGCCAAAACGTGGCAAGACGATAACAGCCATGGAAGGCAGCAACTGCAGTGAACGCAGTCAGGGGAACCAGAGCTCTGACCGGTCGCGGCCACCACCCGACGAAGGCCAGAGGAACAGTTGGGCGAAACGTTGCGAAACAACCAAGGAAAAATGAGGACAACAGTCTGCAGTAAAAATAAAATTAAATAATACTCATCTCAATAATGAATTCCAATTAAATAAAATAATAAATAATACTCATCTCAATAATGAATTTCAATTAAATAAAATAAACACAAATTGCTACTTTTGCAGAATTTGACCTGCACACTGAAATATTAACGTTATTATTTAGAAATTATTATTTAACATGGGATGGGTGGGGATGTATTGTTTTACTGTGTACGTTTTCAGTATCGCAATTGTTTTTGTTTTCGTGTTTAAATTATTCAAATAAACAATTGTTAATATTTTCTGCTTTTTTTTTTATACTCTGAATGTATATCACAAGTTTGGTCTGTTCGACCGCAGCACAGGATTGTATTTAAGCATTGTGGTGGGGCAAGAATCATGAAAAAATCTATAGGCAACAGAATTAAATATTGCATTCCAGCAAGTAAACAACAGATCTAATCCAAGCAGATCATATAATTCAGAGGGAACAGGATTGTGGCAGTGAATCTGTAGTACATATCTGATAGCAAGAGAATCAGAGAACACCTTGCCAACTCCGATGGAGACTAGAGGCCCGTATTCCAAGTGGGGATGAATCATTGCCTCGTAAAGACTAGTCAACAAAGGTCATTCATAAGGAATTTAGTAGCTCAAGATATGTAACACATAAAGCTCTCTATTGACCCTGTTGGATATATAAGACAAATAGTTGTCAAGCCTGAGATTGCTAGATATTATTACTTAAAGATGGTTATGACATTCTGAGAATGGCACAACAGTCCAAGGGGCACACATGCATTAATGTGATGCTGTTTGGATGTTATGCCATGGAAGACAACCTGGATCTTTCTTTTAGCCTAGATGGATCTGGATATTTTAAATATTCATCCATTAATAACATACAAATTAACTTTGACGAGAAGATCTTCATGTCAGACCTTGCTAAAGACTTCAACGATATTAACCAACTTTGTCCACTGTTTCGTAAACACATTTCAAAATGACAGTTATGATATCCGCAGTAAAACAGTCTTGCCTAAATCCATACTGTTGGTCAGAAAGGAGTTTAGCATTGACAAAGTGGTAGATTTTAAAGTCGGGCATCACTTTCCTACATAAATTTTACATAAAATGATCACTCATTTTTTAGCCATCAGCAATTTTTGGAATCTTAGTATAGAAAAAAAGTAACCAAATTTTTTTTTTGTGTTTTCTTAATTTTTTTTTTTTTATAATTTTGTCTCTTTTGACGAGAGTAATAATCTTTTGAAGGATAGGGGACGCAATCGTTTTTTTTACTATGTTTTAAAAAATAAAATTTCTGCAATTCCAATAATTGTGCAGAACAGTCTGCACGTGATAGTCTGCAGAGCAAAATCGGAAGTTAAAACAGCAGCAGACAATCTTGACTGTAACTCTTTCTGATTGGTGTTCAATGTGAAGTTATTAAAATTTATTTTATCTTATATTCTATAGAAGAGAATGTGTGTGTGTGTGTGTGTGTGTGTGTGTGTGAGGACACTTCTCAACCTATATACTCAACGAATTTTTAATCTAGACTTGAAATTCGGTATATAGGATATTCACACATGTGGAAAACTTTTGAATCCAATCCCCCTCCCGCCCAAAAGTGCTGCTAGGGGTTCAAAATTGAAAAATCGGTATGCATTTAGCTGTCTTCATCTGTCTCACAACTGCGCATGCATGGTCATGAAAACACTATTTGAAAGTCATGTCAAGCTGGTGTAATAGGTATTGTATTTGACTCAATATCTTTAAGTTTTGGTTTCGATCTCAGCTCAAGTATTTTTTTTTCGCTTACAAGAAGTGAACTGTTTAAAAAAAAGAAACAATACTCGCAGGCACATGTTTCGGTGTCTTTCCGTTTTTTTTTTCGTTTTTTTTTTTACATTTATTTTTTTAAAAGAATTCAACCTTACGTTTAATACCTACATTATTTCTGTTTATAATAAATAAAAATTCTGCATTCATTAAAATATTTATGCGTATTTTACGACTGGGCGACACCGGGTATATCTTCTGGTTATTCTATAAGATTAAGAATGTGTGTGTGTAAGAACACTTCTCAACCTCAAATTTTTAATATGCAGACTTGAAATTCGGTATATAGGATATTCAGTCATGTGGAAATTTTTTTAGTCAGGTTTCATCTAGAAAAAAAGGGCTTCTAAGGGGTCAAAATTGAAAAATTAATATGTAGAAGAAGTGTTGAAACTTTGTTTGCTAACTGTTTCACGATTGCGCATGTGTGAATGGTTCACATTCCTTATATTAAGTAGAAGTCGCTTTGAAAACACATTTTTAAAGAGTGTGTCATGTCACTAGTAAGGGTGCTCGAGATGAACGTTTTATCTGGGCTGACGTTATCGGCCTGATAGTCAGGGACCCGAACCTTGGATTAACCACTAAGGAGGCTGTCCTATCAGCAGGTGCAAAGTACTGGGGCTGCTGTATTGCCATTTGGTGAATTGATTTTGGACCATGCAGTAGCTTCTGGTGGGGCCTCTCGATGCCATATTAGTGGGTAATTGTTACGGCTTTACCTTTTCATGTGCTACAAAAAAAATATTTCTTCATTTCTATTTCTCTCTTACTTTCCCTCTCTGCCCTGCTTCAAGCAAGTCAGTTGACCTAGTCCACAATTCCCAAAACTCCATGATAAAAAGTTTCAATAAAAAATACACGATTAAACCCAAGTCTCCAACTTCTAATGTAGACCCCCACTACCATGTCTTCTTCTCGAACATCAGGGGTCTATGTTCTAACCTTCCAGAGGTTGAAACCCAATTACAAGAGACTAAACCAGACATATTCTTTTTAAGTGAAACTGGCATTGGACAGACTATTTTCCTAGATGAGTTCGTAATTAAAGGATACTCTAACTTAACTTCCAAATCTGACCCCCAAGATCGCCATGGCCATGGAATATGTGCCTATATAAAAGATGGCTTTCCATGTGGTAAGGACATCTCCAGAGAAGATTCTAACTTACCCTATATGTGCTCCTGGGTTGCACTTGCTCAAACTACTGCATTTATATTTGCTCTCTATCGCCCCCACAACAGCGGAGTTACTATCTTTAAAAGCATATCTGAGAAAATTGACAACGTCCTATCTGCTTATCCTTCAGCTAATATTCATGTCTGTGGAGACTTCAATGTTCACAATGTGGAATGGTTAACTCACTCAAACAAAACCGATGATGACTTCCAAATCACATCCTTACATCATTCGTAGACATTTATGCTGATGACACTACTATCTATGGTAGCACATCTAAGACCGTAAACAACCAAGTTCTCTCTGATTCTCTCTCCTCTGATCTTGAGCACGTGGTACAATGGGAAAAGGAGTGGTTGGTTACTTTTAATGCATCTAAAACCAAGCTTTTATCTTTACATCATAAAACGCTCTGATCCCCATCTGGCATCAATTTAAATGAATGGCTCTCGTCTTGGGGAGGCCTCATGTTTTGACAAGCTTCTGGGTTTGACCTTTACTCCTGATCTTAAGTGGAACACATACATTAAATCCGTTGCCAAGGCTGCTGGAAAAATGGTGGGATCCTTCTATCGATCCAGTAGATATCTCACTGCTGATGCAATTCTCTATCTATATAAGAGCCAGGTACGTCCAAGGATGGAGTACTGTTGCCACATCTGGGCAGGAGCTGCTAGAAAGGACTTATCCTGCCTTGATAGAGTTCAAAATAGACTTTGTAGCCTTGTAGGGGATGTCCTTTTCTCTTCCCTGTGACCTCTTTCTCACAGAAGAAATGTTACGAGTTTGTCTCTGCTTTATCGTTATTTTCATGACAAGTGCTCGGCTGAGCTCCAATCTATGGTCCTCCCTCGCCAAACTTTCACAAGAAACACCCGTCTAGCAGAAATCACTATCAATAATTTCCCCCCACTCTTTACCTGTACCTAAACCTAAATGTAGATTCCATGAGCAAAGCTTCTTTATTAGAACTACATGCCTATGGAATTGTCTTCTGTTTTCCTGCTTTCCAGCTGATTACAATATGGTTGTCTTCAAGGTAATGTAAAAAAGTTTTTGATGAGCCGTTCCATATAAGTTAACAAATTCACCAAATTTCAAATTACTAACGATTACTATTTTGTCCAATTTCTACTGTATATTTATAAAAGTGAAAATGTGTGTGTGTGTGTGTGTGTGTGTGTGTGTGTGTGTGTGTGTAAGGACATTTATCAACCTATATATTCGATGAATTTTTTATCTACAGGCTTAAAATTTAGTATATAGGATATTCAGACATGTGAAAATCTTTTTAATCAGTTTTCATCCAGAAAAAAGAGCTGCTCAGAGGTCAAAATTGAAAAATTGATACTTGGGGATCATCGGATTTTTATCTGTTTGTCAACTATTTCACGGTGTTTGAAAAGACTTTTTAAGGATCATGTCAAGCTGGTGTAATGGTTATCGTACTTGACTTACTGCCTTTAGGTTTTGGTTTCGATCTCATTTCAAGTATATTTTTTTTACTTACAAGAAGTGAGCTGTTTAGGAAAAAACATAATACTTGCATGCACATGTCTGAGTTTCTTTCCATTTTTTCTCTTTACTTAATTTTTTAAAAAGGAATTTAACGTTACGTTTAATGGCGTCCAACGCTGGGTATATCTTCTAGTAAATCTATATAAAAAAACGGTACTTGTACAGTTTAATCAAGACATTAAAAACTGAAAATATCAAAAAAAAGGTTATATTGTACGTTTCCGTTTTGGACTGAAGATTTCCAAAAAAAAAATTTCACTTAATTTGATCGAGTAGTTTTGTTTTTTTTACAGCGGAAAAACACGTTTTTATGGCAGCACACTGAAGGCAGACATCTTGGAATTTAAAAAATTTTTGTTTAGATTTTAGAAACGCCACGGGGAGATAACTCAGTTTAAAGCGCCGACACCCTCTCCCTATCTTTAATACTAGCTTTTCTCCCTAAAAATCGAACCTTTTGCTCGGTATCATAACAAATTGTTTTTTCGCTGTAAAAAAAAAAATACTTGATAAAATTAAGTGAAATTTTTTTCAGAGAACTTCATTCCATAACGGATACGTACAATTTAAACTTTTTTTTTCTGATATTTTCCTTTTTTAATGTCTTGATTAAACTGTACAAGTACCAAAAAAAGCAATAGATGTTGCATGCGTGTGTAACTGTGTGAAAATATTTAACCAATAAACTCTTAAATTACTGGTCACATGACACTAAAAGTAGCTGATGGATGAATAACATGTACAGAAATATGTCGGCAAGTTGAAATACAAAATGTTCATTTCAACTTGCTGACATATTTCTATAACTGTTGCGTATGTGCAAATTCATTCAAATCTTTATTATCGGTGCTTGTTATCGATTTTTTTAAATACGTGTTTTTAAACAAAAACAACAGTACTTACTTGTCATGTCGAAAATAGTAATATATCTAAAAATTACGAAAACTCATTGAGTAAAACAACTGCTATTGTGTTTTTAGTAAAATATGTCTATCGCTATGGTCTAAAACAAAACGTCAGCCATTAAAATGTCGAAAAGGGAGATAGTTATGTCTCTTGTATTTGCAATCTTCAAGGCGTTTACATCTAGGGGAATGCAGTTTCCCACTATTTTCCGTAAAAATTACTTTTAACAGTAAATTATTTTCTACTCAATGAATTTTCGTAATTTTTGGATATATTACTATTTTCGACATGAAAATTAAGTAAATAATATTGTTTTTGCTTAAAACCGCATATTTAATAAATCGATCTGTCGACTATCTTCACAGCACATTCTTATCTATCTGTCAATAGCTTAAACAGAGAACGTGGCTGGAGCGTTAAATATTTTGGTTTCGATTCTAGTTGATGGAACTGATTATTGTGAGAAATTCTACAACTATAAGCAAGCCTCTCATTGGCTGATTTGGCCACCCACTGTTGTGTTTAGACCAATCAAATTGGTCATTTTAACCGCCGAGCAATGTGCTTGATGGGAAGTTGAATGCTTTTTCTTCAGTTCCAGACATGCAGCCAAACGAGAAGGAAGGAACTCAACTCTCCATTGATATGAGGCATTTGGGCGTCTCTACCCTTCGTCTCCTTGAGACTTTATTTTAGCCTTAATTATTAGGCTCAGTTATTATTATATGTGTCTCTCAGAGACTTTTTTAAGGGCTGAATTATTGACCTGTGATTTATGACTTTTCCTTCAAATGAACACTAATTATGAACTTCTGTAATGTTGACTGAAGTAAAGAATTGAATCTCTTCATCAGAAGGCTTTATACCACCCACCTTCAAACGGCTGTAATTAATCTGATCTTCAAACTGTGCGGTCCAGAATACCAGTTCCTGCTGAAGATAATGGACTATTACCTTTCGAGATTGTTGCCAGCTCTTTTTCAGATGCAAATTAAGAACTCCTTTTTTGCAACGAAGAAAGAATAAAATTTTTGTCGGATTTTAGAGGTATGCTTTGTTGTAATTGTTATGTTCATTTTTTGCTACTGACTGGGAGCAAAAACAGGGGAGATAAATACCTTGCACAATTAAAAAATATCTTTTGAAATCAGTACTATATATTAGGTACAATATAATATTCAATTGAGAATTGGCTCTGTAATAATAAATACGAAATCTTCATGAATTAAAATATATTTAAGCGTATTTTACGACTGTATGGCCTCGGTATTTATAAAACGATTAGGGGTGGAAAAGGATGCCATAGAGGTCACAACAAAGAATACATGAAATGAACAACGTTGGAAGTGTGCAGATTCTGACTCCATATAATTAAAGACAGACAAATATTGAAGGTTGAGAACCGATTTTAATTACTACTAACAACTTGTATTAGAAGAGGCAAAGTGTTCGTAGGATGGAATGTGATTTAACGAAGAATGGATTGTCCGATGGAGATATTTGACAGTTTGTATGACGGTGAAATGTTCGTAGAATGTTTGCAGGTATGTACAATTTAACAAGGAATGAATGTTCGTAAAATGTTTGTAGGTGTGTATGAATTGACAAGGAATGAATGTTCGTAAACTATTTGTAGGTATGTATGAATTGACAAGGAATGAATGTTCGTAAAATGTTTGTAGGTATGTATGAATTGACAAGGAATGAATGTTCGTAAACGTAACTTATCTTTTGGACGATGGAGGTGGTTAGGGTAGGCCGGTCATCCTGCTGTCGGTGATGATGCGTGTCCTGGCTTGTAACTGGAAAGCGGGTGACTTTTTCATCAGCAGCTAGCAGCCCGGCGTCTTCGTCTTCTTTTTCCTCTTCCCTCCCCTGGTTCCCTAAAACCCTCGTTTTATAGTGGCAAACCGGCTCCCAGTGACTGTGCTATTTGAGGTGTTTATTTTAGGCGCAGAGCTCTGCCATTGGTTGATAACTATTTTGTGGTTATCTTATTTTCTTCCCAAGCGAAAGCGATGCGTGGAGCCATGTGCAAAAGATGATTTTTCATTTTGTCTCTCATGGTGGATACGTTAACATCCGGTTCGCTGCTAATTCTCATCATGTTCCCACAACTGTTCCCCGTCTAGTAAACAAATAAAAGGTGTTTGGGGTTTGTATTACTGTACACATAGATTCGAAAAAGTTCTCAAAAAACAAATATATAACAAATAAATGTTATCAAAGGCAGGATAAATTACTTTTCTACCAAACTGGATATAATTTTCGTGTTCTTATTCAATTTAACATGTTTATTCAGCTCGAAAAACATACAGTGTTTACCGATGTATTGGAAAATTCAAAATGGCGCCCGACTCTCTCTTTAACACGGTAAGTTTGGGAAAAGGTGTTATAAATAATAAACTAGAGAAAATACTGTTAGAAATTCGCTCAATATATATTACCGCGATATAACTTGACATATATTCGGTGGTTTTTTAATAGTATTATGTCTAGTTTATTATTTATAACACCTTTTCCCAAATTTACCGTGTTAAAGAGAGAGTCGGTCGCCATTTTGAATTTTCCAATACATCGTTAAACACTGAATGTTTTTCGAGCTGAATAAACATGTTACATTGAATAAAAACACGAAGATTATATTCACTTTGGTAGAAATTGTTTTTTGACAACTTTTTCGAATCTATGTGTACAGTAATACAAACCCGGTGTTTGTTAAGCTATAGTTGACAAATCGATTTTTAAAAATATATTGCTTTAAGCAAAAACTATATTGCATACTTAATTGTCATGTCGAAAATAGTAATCTATCCAAAAATTACGAAAATTCATCGAGTAGAACAAGTGCTATTGTGTTTTTGGTAAAAAAAAAAAAAAAAAAAAAAATCGCTATAGACAACAAATATTGCCGCCATGACACAAGTAATCTAAAATATTCCGTTCGGAGTTATGTCCCAATGTGTTTAGCCTCCTACTCCCTACTTTATAACGTCTAAGAAAAATGTGATTTTACCGTGGCCACCGTGACTCCCATGTTAAGAACGGCTTTCGAGGTTTCGAAAGCCGTTCTTAACATGGGAAGGTTGAAGTGTTTATAATACACTGGGGCAGTGGGGCAGTGGGGGGGGCACGTCGTAAAAATTTACCAAATAAATTTCTACTTGGTGATTTTTCGTAATTTTTTGATATATTACTATTTTCAGCATGACAATGAAGTACGTAATATTGTTTTTGCTTAAAACAACATATTTTTAAAAATCGATCTGTCGACTGTATCTTAATAAGCTCCAAATAAAATTAGATAGTTTTTAACTGATTGTGGGGTGGAGGAGGGCATCGTTTACGTTCGGTCATTTCTGTATTGTTTACTATTTTCAAAAGACACCGGTATAAGTTCACCTTTTCTTTACGACCGATTTTCGCTGTCTTCAATGAAAGAACTTGAGAAAGACTTCCTTTTTATAAAAGAAGCGACAGAAAAAAAGTGGCTTTCAAAAATATTAACTTAATTATCCATAAACGGAAAAACTGGAATGTAAAATTTAAAAATCTCATAAAAATTAGCATTTAAAAAAAAAAAAAAAAATTGACAGTAAGTGACCTTCTATTTTTTTTCTATTGTTTATTTACACTTTTGTTATGCCCCCCCCCCCACCTCCTCAATAGAAGGGACATTTCCCGGCTTTCTTCAAGATCCTATGTTGATCAGGGCATTCAAAAGATTTTCTGCGGTCTTGGCGGCTGCAAAAAAAAAAAAAAAAAAAAAAGAAAAAAAAAGGGCTTTACTCAAACTTTTATAATAAAAATAGTACTAGTGAGTGCACTTATTGATCCGTGCTGAAATAATAACGTTATCATTTAAAAAGCGGGTTTACTGTACATATAGATTCGAAAAAGTTGTCAAAAAACAAATATATAACAAATAAATGTTATCAAAAGCAAGATAAGTTACTTTTCTACAAAAGTGGATATATTTTTCGTATTTTTATTCAATATAACATGTTTATTTAGCTCGAAAAACATACATTGTTTACCGATGTATTGGAAAATTCAAAATGGCGCCCGACTCTCTCTTTAACACGGTAAGTTCGGGAAAAGGTGTTATAAATAATAAACTAGACATAATACTATGAAAAAAACACCGAATATATGTCAAGTTATGTCACGGTAACATATATTGAGCGAATTTCTAACAGTATTTTGTCTAGTTTATTATTTAATACACCTTTTTCCGAACTTACCGTGTTAAAGAGAGAGTCGGCCGCCATTTTGAATTTTCCAATACATCGGTAAACACTGTATGCTTTTCGAGCTGAATAAACATGTTACATTGAATAAAAACACGAAAAACATATCCAGTCAGGTAGAAAAGTAACTTATCTTGCCTTTGATAACATTTATTTGTTATATATTTGTTTTTTGACAACTTTTTCGAATCTGTGTACAGTAATACAAACCCCAAAAAACATATTATAAAACTTTAATTAAACTTGGAAATACGATTAAAAAAATAACGCGGATCAGTAAGTACACTAGCACCATAAAAATATAGGGAGGTATGCATTTTAGGTTGTATAAATAATCTCTTACCCTTTAATTACTAAAAGGGACATGTTAGAATATGACACCGTCAGACGACGACAATCGGTTGAAGCCAAATTTGAAAAAGGCTAAAAAAGGTCAAATTGGAAACTTTATTTTTTGTTTTACATTTATTTGGTGGGTTTCTACTTGTTGACATTCTTCGTCATATTGAAAATGTTGACTGAGCTATATTGAAGCGGTTAGTTTCCAAATATTTGCGTCTTTTTTGATTATTAGGGTTTTGTTTACTCTTTTGACTCCCAATGTTTCGTCTGCTTAAACTTTAATCACGTGATCACGGTGTAGTATCAATAAAATAACCATTCATTCAAATTGTACTTTTATAAGTATTGCCTTTATGTAATTGGGTAAATATCCAGATCTGCTACAACAGAACACACCGACCACTCCAATTTGTAATTGAGGTCGCTGACAATGAATCTGATAGTCAAACTTGGGGCAAATTTATTGTTTGCATGGTATTAACCTCTGAACCCACGAACTACTTTCCACTATTTTGCAGCTTCCGTTTACACTACGCACGTGCGCGCTGTAGCATAACCGACGGCTTCACCAAGCAAACTACGTTGGGGGGGGGGGGGGTAGAACGTAGAATTTTCCAATTTTCAAAAATACATTGTAGCATTTTTGGGTCGAAAATTTAAAATTAGCCAAAAAAGAAATAAAACAAGAAAAGGAAAGCACTCCAAGTAATTTATCTGTTTTTTTTTTCCTGGAACATAGAATTTTCAAAAAGTAACGCACCGACATTTACCAATTAGAACACCATTTAACATTTTTCAAAGATTTTACTGTTTACATGAGGGGGCGCGCGCCCCAACACCACACCCCAAAATCTTCGAAAAATGTTAAATGGTGTTCTAATTGGTAAATGTCGGTGCGTTACTTACGGAAAAACGGTTAACTAAACTGCAGAAGCACCTATTAAGCCACATAAGTTCTATAATTGAATCCCCCTCCCGCAAAAAAAAAAAGAATGAAAAACATAAAGATGTTTGGTGCTTATGTTTTTGTAAACCGCATTAAAAACTACGTGAGACAAAAAAAAAAAAAGGTCCCCCAATTTGTTGTACTTTTCTTTAACTGTAAAGTCATTAAAAAAATGTCAGTCCGTAATTTTTTGATTGGTACGCCATGTGAGAAGGCAGTTTGCTAGGTGAAGCAAGACGTCGTTCATGCTGCAGAGCACGCGCGTAGCGTAAACGGAAGCTGCAAAATGGTGGAAAGTAGTTCGTGGGTTCAGGGGTTACCATGCAAACAGTAAATTTGCCCCAAATTTGACTATCAGATTCGTTGTCAGCGACCTCAATTACGTATAAAAAAACAAAAACAAATTAGAGTGGTCGGTGTTCTGTTGTAGAAGATCTGGATATTTACCTGCAATTGCATTTATTATGCATGGCTATTTTATAAATATGGGGGTTTACTGTAAAAGTTCAGTTTCATGATAAAAATATACTCAATAGTGTGGATATCTATCATTTAGATACTTTTAACTTAAATCAATTGAATCTGTGTACAGCTTTGTGGACAATATGTTTGTTTACATTAATATGCCACATATCAAAGTGTTTTGGTGGTGATAATATGGTTAACATTTAAGTAAACAATGGAATATATTTATGACAATAAATGTATAATGCTGCTGTTTTATGGATGCTTTTGTTTAGTTGATAAATTAAATGTTTCTAGTTTATGTATGGGGACGGGAACATCCTAAAACCAGTGCAAGATTACCTGCTCGTCCATCAGACGAACAGTTAAGTGCAAGTCAAATTTGTACAGATAACTGATGGTAACATAATATCAGAGATATCTGTTCTAGATCTTGGTTGTGAGGGAGAAAAAGGAATTAACTGCACACCCGTGGAACTCTGTTCCGTTTTCCTGCTTTCCAACTGACTACAAGTCCAGTGTGAACAAATTCTTGATGAGCCATCCCCCTTAATTAGGCACCGCCAAAACTGGGGGGGGGGTGTTAAGTAAGTACTTTTTGACGGACCGTCTTTTTTAGAATCTACCAAAAATTAGGTAATTATCCAATCAATACAAAATTTTCAGCGATTATTAAGAGAAGAATGAACTTTATAACAGTGTACTTATTTTTCATAAATGATATATATATATATATTTGCTTACCCCCCCCCCCCCTTGTTTTGAGGGGTGTTCCAAATATGCTTAAAATAATCATCTGAAACCGAACAATACATATTGTCTTGTTGTAAGGGACAAGATTATAGATTAAAAAAAAAAAAACTTGTTTGCATACCTTATTTTGACGTCTGAATATCAGAACTTCGATTGTTTAATTATTCCGCTTTTGAGTTTTGAAGTGTGAAATTTGGTGAATATGTTAAGTAAAATAATTAATTTAAGTTAAGCAAAACAAAACAAATTTAAAAAAAAATATTTATATGAAAAAAAGCCATTTTAAAATCTTTGATAAATAAATTAACAATTTTTTTTTAGCGAACCGAATAATGCATGGCCATTATTAAACAAGGAATGCTTTGAAGAATCGATACAAAATAAAATCGATAAATATTGTGCCCTTTGCGTTAAAAATATCACCATTTTCTCGACCCCGTTTGAAAACGTTTGCCGCCTTTCGACTACGGTGAACCAAACGCGCTGAAATAATATTTTTTATTCTGCTTTAAATTGCCCCCCCCCCCATTTTGGGGAGCCTGACTCCCACACACATACACATTAAAAACCAAACTCGTACAAATGGTCACCCATCTGGTACTGGCCAGCTTCAGCGTTAATAATACATTGAAATTTTCATCACTGAAAAATAAATTTTTTTTGGCCTGTTTGGTCTTCCGTAGTTTGCTTTTTATCAAGTACAAATGTAAACATTGTATCAAATCGACGCGAAGTAACTGGTTGCCTATATGAATAAGTGGAATTATTTGAAATCCAGGTACTTATATTATAATATTTTTGCATATTCTCATAGAAAATCACCCTAAATCTTAGTTAGACAAGAAATAAACAAATTCTTTCAAAAACCCTTTTTTTTTTTTTTTAACTATTTATATATATACGCTTTTGTGCAAGACAAAAAATGTCAATTGTTAACTTTCAGGGAAAATTTAGCATTTAAAATTTAATTAAAAATAGTAGAAAAAGTTTTACATTATTCTGCTTTCTATATGATAAAATTCAGGGTTTTATCTTTTTGGAAAAAAAAAGTTACTCAGAAATAATGGATTTTAATAAATGTAATTTCGTTTTAAAAACAACAACTTCATTTTTCGGCCATTTTTGGCAGTGTCTACCCTTAATTAATCCAATTTACCAAATTTCCACTATTAAAGATGACTACAAGATGTTCTCCTGTACACTCATTAACCCTTATTCTCCAGTAGCCTCTGAGCCTTGATAAGTGGTACCTCCTTTGTAAAAAAAAAAAAAAAATGTCGCTTGTTATGGATTTTGCTGAATACGATATTAAAAATCACTTTATTGATACTTATGCACTTATGTTACCAGGCTGGTGGGCGTCACCTAACAATTTAATAAACAAAAAGATATCGTAAAACTTGAATTTAACTTGAAAATACTATTTTAAAAAAAAAATAGCACGGTAACATTCACCACTTTATTTACATATTTATTTTTCAGACAGTACGTACACTTTATACGCTTTCTCTCTCCATCAACTGGATTGACTTTCTCACTCTTTTTTCCCTTTTGCTTTGGTCCATCAACCAGACAAGTTTGCATCCACAGCTAGTGGCCTGATGGCAACCCTCTATCTTTTTCTGTGTCTACACGCTGGACTACCATTTCTCGTTCCACTACATTACTCACTCCTCTTTCCATGCGCGGACATGAACACGAGTTACACCTAAAACATTCATTTTTCAACAGAAAATAAATGACACGTTTATTTTATCCAGCAATTGAGTTTTGTTTCCTTCTTTCCATTCGTTTCATTATTGAAAACAACACAACACGTACACTTGGTTTACTGGCATCTTATTTTATTCTCACGCCATTATTTACCATACAGGTCTGTCACTGCCAAGGGACGTTACTCTAGCGGTGTAACCTGAAGATTAGTTCCTCATACAACATCTTCCCCCTTTTAAGAACAACAACAAAGAAAAAAGATTCACTAACAAAAAACACAAAATAACTAAAATACAAAAACAAAACAATACTTTGTCCTTGTGACCTAGGCTTTCACTGGGCTGACTACCCTCCGGCCTAACAGGGATTATTCTGCCCTTTTCACTTGGACTCAATTAGTTTGTATAGTCTTTGAATCTAGCTGGATTCCTTATTAGTCTCCTTGAACGTGTTATCCTGATTCCTTCAGTATTTTGGTTTGTTGGGGATGGTGTCACTGGCCTCATTCCTTCTCTTCTATTACTTTCGAGCCGAGGTGTTTGCGAATTATAAACCCCTTCTGTACTTGGATGTTCAGTTATTGATGCCTCCTTGCTAGGCATTTGGTATGACTGAAGGATCAATGATGGTGATGGGAGTGCTTCTGCTGTTTTTTTTAAAATCCACCCTATTACGTTGGAGCAACTCCCCATCAACTTTGTCTCTGCCACACAACTGCCTTCTTGCACTCTCACTGACCTTTTATGTGTGGTTTAATACGTACCACATCTCCATGTTGCACTGGCTGAAGTGGTTTTACTTTCTAGTTGAAATAATGCTTTTGCTTTCTGCTGTCCCACTTAACTGTTTTGCTTAGATTTTTGTGTAGTTCTGGTCTGAGTAGGTCCTCTCTGGTTGGAAGAAGTGTCCTTGTTCTTCTTGACATTAGCTTCTGCGCAGGTGATGAGTGACCCTTGGCTGGCGTATTCCTGTGATCCAGCATCGCTAGGTATGGATCAGCCTTATCTTCCATTGATTTCCGGAAAAGGTTCTTTGCCATCTTTACAGCAGATTCTACTTTTCCATTTGCCTTGCTATTGTAAGGACTGACGGGTGTATGTGCAAACCACCACTTTCTTGCAAAGGTGGAGAATTCTTGACTACTAAAGTGTGGTCCATTATCAGTGACCACCTGATCTGGTATCCCATGTCGTGCAAAAGGGTGCTTAAGTTTAGTGATCACCATTCTAGCTTGTGTAGTCGGGAGATGGTCAATTTCCCAGAAATTACTCATATAATCAACGGTGCAGAGATAATCCCTATCTGCAAAGCTAAAGAGATCTACTCCTACTTTTGCCCAGGGTCTCTCTGGAATTTCATGAACCGTTAAAGGCTCTGCAGGATTGGCTACCTCATATTTCCTGCATGTTGGGCATTTTGAGACAGTCTCTGATGTTACTAATCATATTTGGCCAGTACAAGCATTCTCTTGCTCTTCTGCGGCATCTTTCGACCCCTAGTTGTGTGGAATGCAATTTTTCTTTTAACACTGCTCGCTGTGTTGTTGGTACTACTACTCGGTCTCCTCTGAATATTAATCCATTTTGTACCGTCATTTCATTCTGCATGCTGAAATATGGTCTCACCTCTGAGTCAAGATTTACTTTGTCTTCTGGCCATCCTTCCACAATTACTTGCTGTAACATCTGCATACATCTGTCTTCTTTTGTGGCTGAGCGCAATTCGAGCAACCTTCTCTCTGTTACTGGAATATATTCTGTTTCCTGGGCATCATCATCATCGATACATGTGTTACTCACTCCATGAATGTATGCCCTTGATAATGTGTCTGCTAGGAACATCTTACCAGGATGGTATAGAACAATCACATTGTAAACTTGCAAATGCATTAACATATTTTGCAGTTGCTTTGGGCATTTCCCCAATTCATTTTTCATTATTGCTTCTACAGTCAGTACTGTAACCTGTTGACCAAATGTGTATTGATGAAACCGCTCACAGGCATAAACCACTGCCAATAGTTCTTTCTCAATCTGTGCATATCGGGTTTCTGTGTCTGTAAGTGCTCAGCTAATATATGCTAAGGGTTGACCTTCTTGTAGCAATGCAGCCCCCATTCCTTTCTCACTTGCATCACATTGAACGACCAATGGTTTGTTGGGGTCATAGTATCTCAATACTGTTGCTTCACTCACCAACTTTTTGATTTTCTCAAAAGCTTCTTCATGGGTTTGAGACCATGTCCATGGCACATCCGCCTTTGTTAAGTTGCGAATTGGAGCCGTCACGTCAGAGATGTGGGGCAGAAACTTTGCCAAATAATTCACGAATCCTCCCAATCGTTGCACTCCCTTAATGTGTGTTGGCCGTGGCATATCTTTTATGGCTTTTATTTTCTCAGGATCTGGAAGTAAAGGTGAAAGTATAGAATAGTTACAATACACCCACTAGCCCGGTAACATAAGTGCATAAGTACCAATAAAGTGATTTTTAATATTGTATTCAGCTAAATCCATAACAAGCAACACTTGAATTAATGGTTTATTTTAAATGAATTCGCGTGTACTTTAAAAAAGTATTTCGTCACAAAAATATATTGTAAAACTTGAATTTAACTTTTCTTTTAGTTTCTTTTTACATTTTCTTTTTAATCGGATTATTATCGATTAGAACTCACTTCTTGTTCCTTTTAGTTTTTCTTATTATTTAAATTGAAATGATATTAGGTACCTCCAACGCGCGCCACAGTTTTACCCCCCCCCTATATGTAACACGATGTAATTGTAATTTAATTTAATATTATCATCCTAACCTTTTTACCATTCAATAGAAAAAGCTTCAAATAAACTGCTAATATTTTAAAAAAAATTTTTACAGCATACAAAATTAATGAAAATGCAAGACATGCAAGACAAAAATCGTGTTTACATTATCGATGCTTTAAAACAACGTTCCTATGTAGTGACGTTTTTAAGCTGTTCACACACCCATGTCTTAAAAATCTAGTAAAAATCAAATGATAATCATATTTTCCTAAAATTTTCGATATTCAATCATTATTAAATAAACTTACATATTAAAAGTAGGTTTCGTTAAATATATTAGCAGAAATATATATCTTTTTAGGTGTTCTATATTTCATGGTCCAAAAACTAAGCAAAATTAATGTGGGTTGATAAAAGTTTTAACATTTTTTAAAGCTGAAAAGATCAAATAATTAAAAAATAGTATTTTATATATATAAAATCCTGTTATTTATTTCACTTACCTCAAAGTTGTAAATTAAGTTTGACATAAATTCAATATTATGTTAAAAAAAAACCCAAAACAATGCTTTCTGGGTATTTTTTTTTTCTTGGTAATATAATTATTCGAATTACAACAACAACAAAAAAAACGATTCTAAAAAATAATTATTTTTAAAAAGCTTTAAATGATATTAAATTCAAATATTACGCGATATGAAGTTTAAATGGATTTTTTTAATAACAGGTTTCCAATAATAAAAAAAATATATTCATATAAAAGAATACAAGACTATTGAGATAATAAAAATTGTAAATCCAAAATCAACCTTTAAAAATTTGTTTGGATTTTATTATTTAAATTGATAGAAGTTTGTCCTTATGTTTGGCGCATTTTTTCAAAAATGTACGGAGGCTTGTAAAGAACACTGATGCCGGCCCATGCCTACAAATTCGGAATAGAGGCATGTACACTAGAAAAAGCCAGACTATATAAACAGGGAGACAAGAAATTCATAAGTACCTTAACAATACGTAAATTCATATGATTTGGAATATTCAAACTACTATTATTACAATGTTTCGGCTGATGTAACCTCCAACCTTCTTCAGGTGTATCTTGTCGAACTCGGGAGTCTCTGTGGAATTTCAGAAGGAACCGTTTATTAATCCATGGAATAGCTTGCTCTCATTTTGTCAATCATGACCAGGTAGAAGTCCTAAGCAATTTGCAATTGTATTCTTTGTATCGCCCACACTAACCTTCAACCTTCAAAAAAGTGTCACTTACATCTGAATTATATAGTACTTTATCTGTTATGCCACGGATAAAATAAATTAAAGGGTTCCGTTCGAAATTCTGCACAAATTCTCAAGTTTGACAGAAAGATGTTCAAGATTGACAAGATACACCTGAAGAAGGTCGAAGGTTACATCAGCCTAAATGTTGTGCAAATAACAATGGAGATGAAAACAGAAGTCTGAATGTTTCAAATGATACAAGTTATGAATCGGATTAAGACTTATAACTCTGCCAAGTTTCATTGCTCTACTACTATATGAAGTAGGTCAGGGGCATTACTTATTGAGTGCCCACAGAAATGGACCACTCTGTTTTAAAATAATATACACAGAAATGTGATAACTTGGTTCATAATATCTTATAAATTTTCCTTGTGTGTGTGTGTGTGTGTGTGTGTGTGTGTGTGTGTGATGTGGTTTATCTCAGCCTACAGGCAACACACCCAGGCAAGTAAGGTACCAAAATTAAGCTTATGACCCAGCGGATGTTTTAGTGGTATTTATATCCATGTTTGATGTATGGAAATGCAAAAAAAAAAATAAAAATAAAAAAAAAAATAATGCAAAAAAATAACGATTTACTAAACAACATTTTATTTACTGGATATTTTTCCGGCACAAAGACTCAAGTTTGCTCAGCTGGGCAAACTTGGATTCTTGTACATTTAAATAGACCACCACCTTATAATAATGGACAGCCCTGTTTTTCAACTCATTTAATAGTATACTCTTCAATGGACCACCCTGCATATTGTTTAGAAAGCAACTGTTATTTATAAATATTATTGAATTTCTTCAAAGCTGACTTTTTATTGATTATTGTTTTAAATGGACCAGCTTCTTATAATAATGTACAATTAAATGGACCACCTTATGTTAATATAAAATTAAATAGCGCCTACTTATAATTATATATACTTAAATGGACCATCCTGTATATTGTTTAGAAAATTATTCATAAATATTACTGAATTTTCCCAAAGCTCCCATTTTTATTGATCGTTGTTTTAAATGGACCACACTCTAATAATAATGTGCACTTAAATAGACTACCCTCTTATAATAATTCCTTGTAATAATGTACACTGAAATCGACAACCCTCTTATAATAATGTGCACTAAAATGGACCACCCTCTTATAATAATGTACGCTTAAATGTAGCACCCACTTAAAATAATATATGCCTAAATGGACCACTCTCTTATAAAAAAATATATACATAAATAGAATATCCTGTATATTAAGTTAATTTTTGAGATGAAGGCTGATTGTTTATATTACTTGTATTGATTGGACTATTGTGCCACATCCTAAGCGTTATTAGTGCAAGGTTTCCTTTGAATTATCCTTTGAGCATCATCAGGCATGTCGGTTGTTTGGATAAGAAAGGAGGAAAGTTACTGGCTCCATAGATATTTTCATATTTCTGTAAGTCCGTTTCCATTTTTGGACTATTGTTTCAAATCTGAGAGAGAGAAAAAAAAAAAAAAAAAAAAAATTGGTTTATAAAGGGGAGGCAACTCTAATAAAAATTTACAGGGGGATTATCTCCCTTCCATCGCCAAAATTTTAAGGGTGTACAAATTTTCTAGAATTAGAGGCTCCAAATGTTACTAACTTCCAGGATTGGTCTGCTTTGTAATTTTTCTTTTTCTTCTTTTAGCATATATCTACGGAACCAGTAACTTTTCTCCTTTCTTTTCCAAACAACAACCGACATATGCCTGATGAAGATCGAAGGACAATCCGATCGAAACGTCGCACTAATAACACTCAAGATGAGAAAATAGTTTGATGGATACAAGTAGTATAAACATCTTGTATATTATTTACAAAGTAATTAGTACTTATAAATATTACTGAATTTCTCAAATATTTGTGTACATTGATTTTTTCTTGCTTTTCTCAAATTTCTTTTTCAGATGAGTTTATGTAAATTAGTGACATTTGATGCAACTAATACGTTGATCCGTGTAATTGGCAGCGTTGGACAGCAATACACTCATATCTCCAAGCTGTATGGTGTTAATGCAGACGACAAAGTGCTCAATCTAGCTTTCAAGAATTCTTGGCATCAGATGAACACAGAATTTCCAAACTATGGTTCTACACAAGGAATGACATCACGTGAATGGTGGAGAAGAATCGTCACGCAGAGTTTAACTGCAGCCTGCGGTCAGCAGAAACTGGAGGCAAACACTATGGCTCAAATCGCCAGCCATTTGTACTTGCATTTTTGTACAAACAAAGGCTGGGAAGTGATTCCTGGCACACACGAAGCCCTGACACTGTTGAAAGAGAAAGACTTAAAACTAGGCGTCATATCAAACTATGATGAACGCTTAACCAAAGTGCTTTTAAATTTGGCTTTGATTCATTATTTTGATTTTGTCGTCATGTCATCCACAGAAAAAGTGGCTAAACCTGACCCGAGAATCTTTCACAAAGCTTTGGAATTGGCTTCTGTTAGTAGTTCCGAAACCATACATGTCGGTGATGATCCAACCAATGATTATTTTGGTGCCAAGAATGCTGGACTAAATTCTTTGTTACTTTGTAAACCTCAAGACACAATTCCATCTGGCGTTTCTGATGATGCTGTTATTTGGGATCTAAAGGAAGTTGTTAAATTTGTTTAAAGGAAAAAATAAAATAAAATTTAAAAAAAAACAGGATTTTTTTATTTTTTTTATTCTAAAACTTAAATTTTTAGGTATTTCTTGCGATAACAATCCTTAATAACTACAGTAAATACAGTTCTAATTTTATTTTATGCAAACTTGTGGCCCTGGCCAGTGAGTGTTGGGGACATGTGCTGAATGGAGAGAAATAATATGAGAATAATACGATGGATGTGTAATATGAGTCTAAAAGGCAGGCTTAGGTTTGACAACCTCAGAGGAAAACTAAATCTGGATAGAATAGGGTTATTTGTATATAACAGGAGACTTTGATGGTATGGTCATGTTGAAAGAATGGATGAGAAATCTTGGCTTAGTAGATGTAGAACAGTTGCAGTAGCATGGTCCAGCTCACAGAGTAAAGTCAAGGAAAATATGTGGGGCAGTGATAAAAATGGATATGAGAGAGAAAAGTGTAAATAAAGACCTGGCCAGAGATAGATTGGTTTGAAAGTCAATTTCCTAAAGCTGTCCCAACACATATCGTACCAAAGCAGCACTCACACTAGGTGGGTTAAACTGGTTTCCTCTGAAGGAGGAAGTTTCATGGGAATATCAAATTCACAAGTGGCCCTCAATTGCTTGTATACTTCCCCGCCCATCAAGGGAGATGGCGTTGTTAGGTATTCACAATTCTTGAAAGCGTTGACGCCCTCCTACATACAACATTTAGTATTAACAAATAGTCACCTGTCGGGATACTGACCAGGCTCAACGTTGCTTAACTTCAGTGATCTAACAAGAGCCAGTGTGTTAATGTGATTATACCATATGATACAAAAATGGAATACTGTTGCCACATCTGGGCAGGAGTTGCTCTGCATGTCATATCTTGCCTTGATAGTTTAAAACCGGCTTCAAAACCTAATAGGTGATGCCCTTTTCTCTTCCATGCAACCTCTTTCCCACAGAAGAGACATTGCGAACCTGTCTCTGCTCTACCATTATTTTCATGGCAAGTGCTCGTCTGAGCTCTAATCTATGGTTCATCCCCTTGTCAAACTTTCACAAAAAACACTTGACTACCTACAATCACTATCAACAATCTGTATCTAATTCTAAACGCAGATTCTATAAAGAAAGTTTCTTTCCTAGAACTGCCCGCATGTGGAACTGTTCCATTGGCCTACTTCCCAGCCGATTACAATATGGTAACCTTCAAGTCCAATGTAAACAAGTTCTTGTTGAACCATCCCCTTAAATAATCCAAATTCTACCCAATCTACACAAATGATTACTAGACTACTACCTTGTATTCATTGATCTTTATTCTCGAGTAGACTTCGAGCCCTGATAAGTGGTGATTCCCTCGTAAAAAAGAAACAAAAAACAAACAAACAAGTTAAATGAAATATAATAATGATGTGTCAAAAAGTTACATTTCAAATTTTAATTCTGGAGATTAACTTCCCCTTCGGAAGAATTGTATCATGGCATAAAAAATCTGTTGTTACTGTTCATACCTGTTGAATAATGGAACTGTCGACTCTCTCTTCTCTCTCTCTCTCTCTCTCTCTCACCAAATGTGGGGATTGTTCTATTGGTTCCATAAAAAAACTGTCACAATTCCTATTCCAACAGGCCACGTTAGATGACCAAGTTATAGGAAGTGATGCCAATAGTTGGAAGAGCGTTTTTTGTGCAGTGAATAATAATTTGTTTTCTGTAAATCATTCAATTATAAATTAGCAAATAGGCCGTTTGCATAAGTAGTTGCCGGTGCAAGGGAAATAACTCTTTTTGACATAGAGATTGTGTGTATCATTTTATTGATTCCATAAAAATCTGTTACAATTCCTACTACAGTTGTGATGGAAGGCAGGGCAGAGCCAGAAAGGCAGTGAGGTCACTTCCACTTACCATTTCACTCGATAGTTCTCTGTAAGAATTAGACTAAAAAAAACTAAAATACAGAAAAATAATTATAATCTTTGTGGTCGTCATGGAACGATATCATATTCCAAAAATCATATAATTGATCAAGTAGTTTTTTTTTATATAGAAAATAATTTTTTTTTAACGATTTTAAGAATACATTGTATACATTACACGGTAGATTTTGCTCTTGATAGGTCCAATTCAGTTATCTCCTTATTTACAAAACATGGCCAATCAAAAAATAGCATCTCAGTTTGTAATAAAATTTGATTTTCTGAATTTAAAAAAGATACTTGATCAATCTATGTGATTTTTGGAATATGGCATCTTCGTTCCATGACGGGTATGTACATCTTAAAAGATTTTTCGGCATTTTTTTTTTTTTTTTTGATTAAGTTGAATTGTAAATAAGAAGCTTCTCGATTGGGGTGGATGCGTTCTGACACCTTCCTCTTCCTTAAGTATTTTAAACAATGGTTTACTGTTTTCATTTTGGGAAAATACAGATAAACATGTGAACCTCACAGAGGTCTGCCAATGGTTTTTTTTATCCCAGTCTCCACTTATCAAGGCTCAAAGGCTATTCGAGGATAAGGATTAATTAATGTAAGGTGTTAGTTTAGTAATCATTTATGGTGTAGATTGGGTAGAATTTAGATTATTTAAGGTGACGGCTCAACAAGAACTTGTTTGCATTGGACTTGAAGGTTACCATATCGTAATCGGCTGGGAACCGGCAATGGAACAGTTTCACATGCGGCCAGTTCTAGGAAAGAAACTTTGTTCATGAAATCCGAGTTTAGATTTAGGCACAGCTAGAGAGAAGGGGAACTTGTTAATAGTGGTTGTAGCTAGTTGAGTGTTTTTGTGAAAGTTTGGAAAGGTGGGGCATAGATTGGAGCTCAGACGAGCACTTGCCATGAAAATAATGATAGTGCAAAGACAGGTTTGCAACATCTCTTCTGTGGGAAAGAGGTTGCAGGGCAGAGAAAAAGGCATCACTTACTAGGTTTCGAAGCTAGTTTTGAACTCTATCAAGGCAGGATAGGACATGCTGAGCAGTTCTTGCTCAGATGTGGCAACACTACTCCATTTTAGGACATACTTGGCTCTTATACAGATAGAGAATTGCATTGGCAGTGAGATACCTTAAAAGCTTATATTCTAGTTCAACAAACATAAGCGGTCCTAATCCAAGATTGAAAACTAAAAGAACCAACTTTCTAAAAGATGATTCAAGAGCATCATCATCATCATCATCATCATCATCATCGAAGAGGGGAATCGAGTGTAGGCATGCTACAGTAATAAGAACGTAAAGTTATGCCTGCGCCTTTGATTGCCTTACCCTAAATGCATGAATTGTAGTTTCTTTTATTTTTCCATCTTCTTATCGACCATATCTAAATCTTTAGCATGCTGTAAAGCCATAGTTCACAATTTATGTACATTAATAAGATGACACATGCATTGTATACATCAAACGAGTGTATGTGTGCTGTTAGTGTCTGTACAGCTAAGCTAAACCTTCCATGTCTCAACTTCAGGATCTCAGCTGGAACTGACTCTGATATCTCTTGCCATGATCGCTCTCTTCCAACAATGTCTCCCGAACATATCTACTTTGTTCTGGAAATCAGAGAACTCTGTTTTTTTTTTTTGTTTTTTTTCCAGATTACTTTCATTGGAAACTAGAGATGTCAGTTTTCTTTCGAATTCTGCTGAATTCTCTATCTTCACTTGCGGGCTGTTAGTGATTAACTTTCCATGGCGTCACTTTGTCTGTGTTATACAATGGATACATTACCTTTAATATCAGTCATATTTAATGCCTCTTTATTGTCGTTCACTTTCTAGCTTATCTCTCCCAGTGGTCCTGGTTTGTGAGTAGAGGAGAATTCAATAGTATTACAAAATTTTACTGTCACGCATTCAACAGTTTCTAATTACCATCAAATTTATTGTGATAAATAAAATATTCTGAATTTCTCCTCGCCCTTTCTTCCAATCATCTTATTTTTTTTCCTTGAATCAACTTGCACTCATATTCTTGGAGAGCATAGCACAAATGACACAACTCTGAAGGCCATCTTTACTCAGAAATTTCAAGGGACAATAACTTCACAGCTTTCAGGTTGGGATCAAATTGTAGTCTCTGTTGAGCTTTTCTATATATATATATACATAATGAACAAAATGTGTGTGTTTGTATGTCTACAAAAAACTTTTGACAAATGAGGTGGAACGTGATGAAACTGGTATGGTTTTAAGCCTCGATCTTTTGGGCAACAAATATCGAAAAATTGGCCCAAAACATTAATTCCTTCATCCTCAACTGGACAGTTTTTTACAAGGAGGGGTCGGTTTTTGCGTCGCCATTTTTGCAAGTCATTGTTTCCTTTTCGATTGACTTCGCTTAATTTCGACATTTGCAACTTCCGGTTGTGTGATGGAGACATCAGCTAAGATTTCAGGTTGTTTTTTTTTTTTTCCCTCCTTCGCGTTACAGATTCTCTCTCCACTTTGTTGCTTTGAATTTTTTTTTTACTCCACACACCCAGGCAACGAGCCCCATGATTTTGTGTTCCACAAATGGGTAGTTCTAGTTAAGAAACTTTGCTTATGGAAGTTTTAGGCAAAGAGGGAGAAAAGAAAATTATTGACAGTGATTGTAGTTTCTTGGAAAACATTGGTGGTTGTCATTCCATTTACATGCTTGGAAAATTTGAGAATTATAAAAAACAAACTACTTGTTTATTTTAACTAAAACTTGGAATACTAATCAAGTATACAGGGTGCCCCAAAAGAAGCTGACAGATAAAAAATTCATAACTTCCTTAATTTTTAATATTTCTCTTTTATTTTTTCAGAACATCTAGAGTAATCCTACACTTTGGGTTCCGTTCGAAATTCCATCCAAATTCTTGAGTTCAACAGAAGCATTTCTGAGTTTGACAAGATGTACCTGAAGAAGGTCGAAGGTTACGTTGACCAAAACGTATAACTCTGTTAACATTATGACAAATGAACGTATACAGGACAGCCTTTTACAACAACGAATAACATCTTTGTCCGCTTGGTCCAGACAAAAGAAAAAACATACCTTTTTCCTAGGGACGAATAGGTCTCTCACTCTTCTGGTCTTCCTTTCAGTCCTAAAACAAATGTCTCACTTGGGAGGAACGCCAAATACCAAGTTCATCTATAATATAAATCCCACCTGTCTGTTTAAATGTATGTATGTATGTATGTATGTATGTCTGCCAAAAATTTTCACCAGAGGCGACAAATTTTCACGAGATTGGTATCGTTCTAAAGCTTGACCCGTTGGACGATAAATATCGAATATTTGGCCAAAAACATTAATTCCTTCACCCTCAACTGGCCACTTTTCTACAAGGAGGGGGTCGCTTTTTTGCCGATATTTTCAAAAGTCATCCCTTCTTTTCGATTGACTAGCCTTAATTTAAACCTTTGCCACTTCCAGTTTGGCGATGGGCGCAATGACAAAGATGTCATTTTTTTTTTCACATTCTTTTCCTTCTTCGCGGTATAAGTTCGAGCCTGACACTTTTTTTTTTTTTTGCTCAACGCACACCTCCAAACACCCAGGCAATGCCGGGCACCCAAGCTAGTTTTATATAAACTTCATTCTTGACTTGCCATCGGAGTTACAAGGCATTATAAGTTCTACACCATGCTAAGTTTGCATTTCTCCCAGCTTCCCAACACAAAGATGATATCTGTGTTAACTGGTCCAACTCTCCCCTTTCTGACTAACTTCACTCTAAAATTTTGTGTGCATTTTAAAACTATCTCACATAACCAAAGAATCAAATCAGCTAATCAGTCTGTGTCACATATTTTGTTTATTTAGCTAACATTCCTCTTTCTTGTAACATTTATACCATAAATGTTTTATCTTTAAAATACCTAATTTATCTTGATACATATTTTCTAACATTCTATTTTCCAAACATCAACAACAATCATAATCACTGTTCAGTTTACTTGGCTTTGCCCTGGCTATGCCCTATATAACGCTATAACTCGGAAACCAAACACGGCACAGTACCACTTTGATGTAAGAGCTACTAGGATCACAAGTCACGTGGACGAGATGACTAAACTGTTTCTTTTTGTTTTTCACTCCTTTTCGTCTTAGCGTTACAGGGCTACTGGGGCTAATTTTTTTTCTTTGTTTTTTTTTGTACTCACGGGTATTTAATGACTTTTTATAGGGTCTTTGATTGCTCAATGCCCATTTTTTTTTTTTTTTTCATGCTTACAAAATTTTGCTTTCAGTTCTGCTTCTGGTTAATGGCACCCAAATGACGCCCCTCCCCCTTTTCCCCCGTTGACACAATTTTTTTTTTTTTTTTTAATTAAAAGCATAATTTACGATCGGGTAACCTATCTCCCCTTCCCAATTGTTTTTAAGACCGGCTAACCCCATTATTATGTAAAGGAAAGATGTGTGTGTGTGTGTGTGTGTGTTTGTACATCTACTAAAAACTTTTATCATCCGCATCTCACCAGGTTGAAACCAGTACCATCTGAAAGAGTAATGGCTTGGATGCATAATATGTAAAAATTGGAAAAAAAATGGTAAATTATTTTGTATAGAGATAGAATTTTAAATGAAGTGGGGATTGGTTAAAATCGTCTTTTTCTAAACTATTTCAACAACTGCACATGCATTGTTTTTTGAATTTGTTTAAATAAAAGAATTTCCAACGTGATTTCGCAATCAGCACTGTAGTTCAGTCAGAGGTTGTCTCATAAGCGTTAGTTTTGAGGTTCGCATAACCTACCGGTGGTCATCTTTTTTTTTTTTCCATTTAAACAGTTGTTTTGTAATTTCATTGGATAATCATTAGATTGTGCAAAAATAATGATTTTTGACCTTCAACCTCAAGTCAAAAAACATTTTTTTTGCACCAATCTAATATATTAAAACAAAAAACAATTTCCTCATTTCATTTTTTTTTATCAGAGGTTTAAATCAACTGAATGTTAAATTTTTATTTAAAAGAAACAAAATTTTCAATCCAATTACGATTCTTTAATTGAAACAAAAACAAAACAAAACAAAAAACAAACTTCCTGTCATTGACATTTTTTAGAGTTTTTTCTTTTGCATTTAAACAAGGTTAAAAGATTTTTAAACTTTGTATTATTTATTTGCCATTTTTTTTTTGTCAGCGGTTAATAAAATTAAAACAAAACATTTTTCTTATTTCCAAGGTTACATAAATCACATTTGTGTGACATCGTAACTGCTAATTTTTTCTTTTAATAACACAATAATTCATAACTAATCATTTTTAGATCATAAAAACGTTTATTTCAGTTAAAACAAATTCAACTTTGTTATTTTTAAACTATATTATTTTCAGTTTTTTTTTGTAACACACTGCAAATAGAAATCTTTCTAGACTGATGCTGCATTAAATAAATTCGCTTAAACTGGTATATAGTCAACAAAAAGTGCTCAATATCCTTAGTATAGCAGGTGTGTCCAAACAGAAGTTGGTGTGGACCTGGGCAATACCAGGTATCCATGCTAATTTATTATTATTAAAAAAAAAAAAGTGACCTTTTCATTGGGACCAGTATGTGGTGTTTGTTCTGGTGTTACATTGCATCTTTTGTCAGTCAGTGAAGTGACGATCCTTCTAAACTGAGGCAAATTTAGTTTTTATTTCAATCCAGATTATTATTATTATTTTTTTTTCTGAGAGAGTTGGATTTGGTAAATTTTTACTTTCTTTCCACCTTAACACTCGCCTTTAAAATGACGACTTTTAAAAGTTTTCGGGTATGCTGAAAACGAATATCACATTTAAATTTAGCGCAGACAAGTAGTTTTCTGGATATTATGACCCTTTTTTTATACAATGCATTACTTAATAAATGTCAATGGCGTTCGCCATTCTTAACATGGGGAGGAGCGGGTCTTTTGTAACACGCATGTACATTAGTATTTTTCGGTTGGAAAAAACATGGCCACCAGTGAATTACATTGGGTAATAAAGATCTTAATGTTCAGAAAACTACTTATCCGCACAAAATTTAAATGTGATATTCGTTTTCAGCATACTCGAAAACCTTTAAAAGTCGTCATTTTAAAGGTTAGTGCTGAGGTGGAAAAAAATGCTTTGATTTTACTCCACATTAAAAACTGACCTTGTCTACCTCCGCCACCATTTAGAAAAAAAAGTTTGCAGTGAAAGGGAAGTAACTCCCAAGTTTTCTCCCTTATTTCAGCTTTTCAAGATAGTGTTTTTTATTTGTTTTATTTTTTGTTGTTTTTTTTTTTAATTATTCATTAATTTGGTTATTATTTATTTCTCTGGAAATATGTCTTTAATGCTTAACTTTTTTCTTATTTACCATTTTGACATTTTATTTCTCTAAATAAAAATGTTTTAGTTAAATATTAATGTTTAAAACGCTAGTCATACATTTCGGTCAAAGGGAGGTAACTCCATTCACGTTTATTCGTTATTTTCATTTTTTGATTTGCCTTGTGTGAAACGATCAATCACTGGCCTGTCTACGGTATGTTATGAAGGTATGTTAGGAGCCAAAAGTTTTAGTTGAAATTTTGGAATGACCTTCGTATTATGTAAATTTTGTGGAAATAATTTATCAGGTAAATTAAGTTAGTTATAATAAGTTATAAGAGAAAACGAAATGATAAATACATAAAACCAATATACAAAATTGCAAGGGAAATAAGCATAGAATTATAATTCTAACAAATGGAGAGTATTCGATCTTTTTTTTGCAATATTTGTCTTAGAATTTGATTGGAAAACCTCATCAATCTACCTAGTACTGAAGATTGGTCTTCCGCATCTTAGTACAGACCAATTAGCCTTCTGCGTATCATGAGCAAGTTGCTTCAATCAGTGTTAAATAGAGAACCACCTCAGCAAAAAACAACCTACAGTGACAAGCAATATGATTTCCATAATGTGAGATCCACAGCTGATGTTCTGACTGTAATTTTACATAAGACTAGTGAATCTATTGACAGGGATTTCTTCTCAAAAGCAATAGCTCTTGGCATGACAAAGGCATTTGCAAAAGGTCTACTTCACAAGATTTCCAGCTATGGAATATCTGGAAATGTCTTCTCAACCATCAAATCTTTTCTGTCAAGTAGGCTTTTACAAGCAGTCGTCGATGGACAGAAATCCAAAACTCAAGGTATCAATGTCGATGTGCCTCAAGAATTCATCCTGAGTCCAACTCTCTTCCTTATCTCCATCAATGATCTCTCAAACCACGTTCTAAGTTTATTCATCAACATATATGCAGATGACACTACGATCTATGGCAACACTTCAAAGGCCAACACTAACCAAAATCTCTCTGAGTCGCTTTCTTCTGACCTTGAATATCTGGTGCAGTGAGGCAAAAGATGGTTGGTAAATTTTAATGCATCCAAAACCAGGCTTCTTTCTTTTTATTCTAAATGCTCTGATCTTGGCCCTGATTGATAGGAATGGCTCTTGTTTCAAAGAAGCTCCCTGCTTAAGCTCCTGGGTCTGACCTTCACTCCTGACCTGAAATGAAAGACTTACATTAAATCCATTGCATTGGTCGCCAGAAAAATGGTTGCATCATTCTACCACTCCAGAAGGTACCTAACTCCCGTTGCAATCCTCTACCTGTACAAGTAAAATAAAATAGAGTATAATTGCAACATCAGAAGAGACATTGCAAGCTTGTCTCTGTTCTATCATTATTTACATGGCAAGTGCTCATCTATGACCTCCCTTTGCTAAACTATCACAAGAAACACTCGTCAAGCTACAACCACTATCAACAATTCCCCTCACTCTCTATCTGTGCCTAAATCTAAACACAAATTCCATGAAAAAAGCTTTTTTCCTAGAACTGGCCCACCTGTGGAACTCTGTTCCACTGGACTACTTTCCAGCTGACTACAGTATGGTCGTCTTCAAGTCAAAGGTAAACAAATTCTTGTTGAGCCATCCCCTTAAATAATCAAATGCTACCCAATTTCCACCACTAACAATAGTTTCAGTGACTATCGTACACTCATAAACCCTTATTCTCGAGTGACCTTCGAGTGGCCTTGATAAGTGGTGACTTCCATGAAAACACCCAACTTTATTGATTATCTTTGTTGCTAGTATTGAGAAAGAGTTAATATCAGAGAAAGTTCATATGTATGGATGCAGGCAGAGGATTGGACAGACCTATTGAAAGAGAACGAGTTTATGTGTAGAGAAAGTCCTGTAGGAAGATATATCATATTAAAGTTCTTGTGTGGCGGGAGCCATGTCGGCTTGTTTGTATTCTTGCAAAGGGTTCAGACGAAGTTGTGCTCCAATAGAGGAATGTGTTCTCAGGCGATAGCCAGGAATAAAAAAGATAGAGTATGCTGCGAGTTTAACCTTTTATACACTTAGTCATGTGATCAACTCGCCTGAGAGATGGTTTCTGATTGGACAAACCAGAAAGGAAGTTGACCGCTACAACCAATCAGCAATGATGTTATAAACCTCTCTTTCTCTCTCTTTTGCAAGTGTCTGCCATGACCGACAATGCTATAGGTCAAAACTATGGCGTCTTGGATCGAAGGGATGTTATTGGTCATAGTTTGGATCTCTGCCAGGACTGTTAAGCTGAACCCCCTTTTTTTTTTCTTTTTTTTGAGGGTCAATGGCCAACTAGCACCATATATATATATATATATATATATATATATATATATATATAAATGTCAGGTCAAGAGTTCCACTCCTGCTACCGGTACCATGTAACCCAGTATTACCTGTGTCATGATGTGTCAGAAGTAATACCAGCCTGGTACCTGGCACTGCGCTGGACCTCTCAAGGGTGGGCGGTCCCTCCTGTGTAATACTAAAGGGCGGATGAGCTACTTAGGCAATTAACGGCCAACCACCAAATGGAGTGGGGCTCCATTAAGCCACTTGAGATAATCGTGAATTTCTTTCATGGTAGGCCTTGCACCTGTTTTCTCTTTCAGACGT
Organism: Euprymna scolopes; assembly: GCF_053919585.1. Classification (NCBI taxonomy): domain Eukaryota; kingdom Metazoa; phylum Mollusca; class Cephalopoda; order Sepiida; family Sepiolidae; genus Euprymna; species Euprymna scolopes. The sequence continues at coordinate 25,998,791 of NC_136501.1, forward strand.
ACTGGCATAGCCTTTTCTCTGATACAGGGAGAGTTCGAGCGAGAGAAGCGCTTGGTCAATGCAAAGACCATCCAAGCAAGCTTAACAGTCATAAACCAAAGATATTCAAAATCTTATGCCGCAGATATTTACTTTTGCTGATATAAATGTAAAAGTTTTCACATAATGTTATTTTCTGACAATGAAACTGCTTGCTCAAATGGAGTAGGTTGTGGCGACTTAATTGTGAAGACGTTCATACAAATGCTAAAAAATAAATGGCTATAATTGCTATACTTTTTCCTTATCCACTTTGTTGATATTCACTTTCTTCCTCACTCCCCAAAGCAAGGAAGTTTTAACATGAATGTGTGAACTCAGAAGTATTTTCCAACCAATTGGAATTGTTTCAAGCTCAAGTAAGTAACATGTATATGCAGAAGTAGTAAGCTAGTGTAAAACTTAAAAATTCCTAAAAGAACAAATTGACAAAATCGGTTTAGACAGACTTCATCAAACGGCCGAATGAAAGGAACCCAAGAACGCATTCTCTACAACCCCCTTCATACTCCCCCTGTGCCCTTTGGAGTTGGAAGTGTCAAAAGGAAAAGGACTCAATAACTAACAAACCAGCCTCATTAACTCTTACACAGCTATAAACACATAAACAAGAACAAGGTAAACGAACACACATACATAATGCCACACTGCCAAATAGTCACATGTACATATTATGAGCTTACACATGCATATTCACTCGATTTCTTTCCTAAACATGTGTTATGTTTCTGAACTTTTAAGATGAGGATTAGTTATTTGTATTATTTAGAATCTTCAGACTACTGTTCGCATCTTGTCACTTTCACAACGTTTCTGTTGACGTTAGTTCTGACCTTCTTCAGGTGTATCTTATCGAACTCTGGAATTTGGATGGAATTTTTGAACGGAACCCTTTATTTACTTCATGAGGGTAGCATGCTCTCGTTCCATCAGCCATGACTGGATAGAGGTCATAAGTAATTTGCAATTGTATTTTTCGGTCGCCCACACCGAGAATTGAACCTTCAATCTTCAGGAGAATATCACATAGCAAGGGTTCGTGATGCAGTGGTTAGAATACTTACAAAAAATCAATTGTAAAAGTGATATTTTCCTGAAGGTTGAAGGTTCAGTTCTCTGTGTGGGCGATCAAAAAATACAATTGCAAATTACTGGCGGAAACCCTAGCGGAAGACCTTCAATCTGTAGTGGAATGGGAACAAAAATGGATGGTAACATTCAATGCTGTCCAGACTAAGCTCGTTTCCTTTAATAATTACAAGAAACCTTCCCAACCACCAATAACTATGACTAATGATACATTGCCTGAAAGTACTTCGTTCAAACTCCTCGACTTAATGTTCACAGAGAACATAAGTTGGAACAGATACATCGAGAGCATTGCCAAGGCTGCTGCAAAGAAGATGGGCTCTCTCTACCGAGCTAGAAAGCTACTTACACCTGAAAGTATCCTGTACCTCTACAAGGCCACTATTCGCCCATGTATGGAGTATTGTTGTCACATTTGGGCTGGTGCATCTGCTACTAGTCTCTCGCTCCTGGATGGGGTTCAAAATGAAGTCGCCAACCTGATAGATCCTGAACTGTCATCTAAGCTTCAACCTCTGCCTCATCGACGAAATATTGCATCCTTCTGCCTGTTCTACAAGTATTTCAATGGTGGATGCTCTGATGAACTACAAGCCCTTGTATCCCCTCGACATAAGTAACCCTGACAAACCAGAGAAGCAGCAAAATCCCACCCCTATACAGTAGCGATGCCTAGATGTAAGAAAGCCTTCTACTCTAATAGTTTCTTTCTCAGAACTGCTAGAATTTGGAATTTCCTTCCTGCTACCTGCTTCCCTGACTGTACTGATATGCTGAAGTTTAAATGTAATGTAAACCAACATCTTGTTAATCTTTCTTAGGCATGATTCCAAATAGTAGCCCCTTACGTCCAAGTGGCGATAAGCGGTAATGTTGCTTAATAGGGTTTGTGGGGAATGTGAAAGAAATAAGGTATTAAAAATGTTTCTCATGTAAAACATTTTTAAATGAGGAATCATTTCGTGTGAAAATTTAATTTATTTTACGCATCGAAACTCAAGAAATGCACAATTAAAATGCTTAAACATTGAATGAGTAAAAAAATCAACATGCTGCCACTTGCAATTTTGTAGACTATGCGAGCCTATTCTAGTCTCACGCAAAAACACGCGTTCACATCTCAAGCTATATTACTTGTCATATACATACGCGCAGACAAACATACGTGCGCACGTCCACACACGTACATATATTTACGTTCACGTATATACACTCACATTCACGTGTATACACACACACACACTAACGTACACACATGTACTCACATATGCGCACACGTATGCACACATGGGCAACGTCACTTCCCCCTTTCAAAGGAAATCCACACATGCACAAAAGACTACAGGAAACAAGTATAAAAGCAAGAGCAATAAGCAGCTTCTTTCTTTTTCGGACCAGCTTCTGAGCTGGACGGTCGACGGACCAACAGCGTGCCCTTTCGGCGTGCATGCCTCACGCCACCCGCTACTATGTGTGGGACAAGAGTTAACAGGCAGTACGTACACCTTATACACTTTCTCTCTCCATGAACTGGATTGACATTCTCACTATTTCTCTCTCTATATATATACAACTTGTGCCTGAGAATACCTTCACGTAGCTGACTGCTAACATGGCGCACAGCTTTACTGATGTTAACCCTCTATCTTTTTCTTTGTCTACATGCTGGACTGTCATTCCCATTTCCACTACATTGCTCACTCCTTTTTCCACGCACGGGCATGAACACATGTTACACCTACACATTTTTCAACAGAAAATAAACAACATATTTATTTTATCCAGCAATTGAGTTTTTGTTTCCTTCTTTCCATTTGTTTCATTATTTTCTTTTGTAATGGGATTAGGATTAATATATCCTAGTCCTCTAAGATACTCTATCAAAACCCCCAATACTAATGATTACTACAATACTATCTCATTGATTACTGTACATGCAATAACCCTTATCCCTGAGTGGCCTTCGGGCCTTGATAAGTGGTGACCCCCATGTAAAAAATAAAAAAAAAAGACCAATTAGCTGCATTGATCTTGCAATAAAACCCAAGATTGAATGAATCGGAACGAACCAACATCTGTTTAGTCCGCATCTTTATGAATTCATGTAGAAGGATCCAGTGGTACAAATAAATTCGGCGAAATCCTTTGCTGCATTTATTCTATGTAAATCATTTTTCATTTTAAATTGAAACTAAATTTTACTTAAAAATAAAGATTGTTTAAAAGTTGCTTAAATTATTTGTCATTCTAAAGTATATAAAAAAATTAATTAAAAATAAAAATTGTTTAAAAGTTGTTTAAATTATTTGTCATTCTAAAGTATATAAAAAAATTAATTAAAAATAAAAATTGTTTAAAAGTTGCTTAAATTATTTGTCATTCTAAAATATATAAAAAAATTAATTAAAAATAAAAATTGTTTAAAAGTAGCTTAAATTATTTGTCATTCTAAAGTATATAAAAAAATTAATTTAAAATAAAAATTGTTTAAAAGTTGCTTAAATTATTTGCCATTCTAAAGTATATAAAAAAATTAATTAAAAATAAAAATTGTTTAAAAGTTGCTTAAATTATTTGTCATTCTAAAGTATATAAAAAAATTAATTAAAAATAAAAGTTGTTTAAAAGTTACTTAAATTATTTGTCATTAAAAAATTAATTAAAAATAAAAATTGTTTAAAAGTAGCTTAAATTATTTGTCATTCTAAAGTATATAAAAAATTAATTAAAAATAAAAATTGTTTAAAAGTTGCTTAAATTATTTGCCATTCTAAAGTATATAAAAAATTAATTTAAAATAAAAGTTGTTTAAAATAAAAGTTGCTTAAATTATTTGCCATTCTAAAGTATATAAAAAAATTAATTAAAAATAAAAGTTGTTTAAAAGTTGCTTAAATTATTTGTCATTCTAAAGTATATAAAAAATTAATTTAAAATAAAAATTTTAAAAGTTGCTTAAATTATTTGTCATTCTAAAGTATATAAAAAATTAATTAAAAATAAAAATTGTTTAAAAGTTGCTTAAATTATTTGTCATTCTAAAGTATATAAAAAAATTAATTAAAAATAAAAATTGTTTAAAAGTAGCTTAAATTATTTGTCATTCTAAAGTATATAAAAAATTAATTAAAAATAAAAATTGTTTAAAAGTTGCTTAAATTATTTGCCATTCTAAAGTATATAAAAAAATTAATTAAAAATAAAAATTGTTTAAAAGTTGCTTAAATTATTTGTCATTCTAAAGTATATAAAAAAATTAATTAAAAATAAAAGTTGTTTAAAAGTTACTTAAATTATTTGTCATTAAAAAATTAATTAAAAATAAAAATTGTTTAAAAGTAGCCTAAATAATTTGTCATTCTAAAGTATATAAAAAATTAATTAAAAATAAAAATTGTTTAAAAGTTGCTTAAATTATTTGCCATTCTAAAGTATATAAAAAATTAATTTAAAATAAAAGTTGTTTAAAATAAAAGTTGCTTAAATTATTTGCCATTCTAAAGTATATAAAAAAATTAATTAAAAATAAAAGTTGTTTAAAAGTTGCTTAAATTATTTGTCATTCTAAAGTATATAAAAAATTAATTTAAAATAAAAATTTTAAAAGTTGCTTAAATTATTTGTCATTCTAAAGTATATAAAAAATTAATTTAAAATAAAAATTGTTTAAAAGTTGCTTAAATTATTTGTCATTCTAAAGTATATAAAAATTAATTTAAAATAAAAATTGTTTAAAAGTTGCTTAAATTATTTGTCATTCTAAAGTATATAAAAAATTAATTAAAAATAAAAATTGTTTAAAAGTTGCTTAAATTATTTGTCATTCTAAAGTATATAAAAAATTAATTAAAAATAAAAATTGTTTAAAAGTTGCTTAAATTATTTGTCATTCTAAAGTATATAAAAAAATTAATTAAAAATAAAAATTGTTTAAAAGTTGCTTAAATTATTTGTCATTCTAAAGTATATAAAAAAATTAATTAAAAATAAAAATTGTTTAAAAGTTGCTTAAATTATTTGTCATTCTAAAGTATATAAAAAAATTAATTAAAAATAAAAATTGTTTAAAAGTTGCTTAAATTATTTGTCATTCTAAAGTATATAAAAAAATTAATTAAAAATAAAAATTGTTTAAAAGTTGCTTAAATTATTTGTCATTCTAAAGTATATAAAAAATTAATTTAAAATAAAAGTTGTTTAAAAGTTGCTTAAATTATTTGTCATTCTAAAGTATATAAAAAATTAATTTAAAATAAAAGTTGTTTAAAAGTTGCTTAAATCATTTGTCATTCTAAAGTATATAAAAAAATTAATTAAAAATAAAAATTGTTTAAAAGTTGCTTAAATTATTTGTCATTCTAAAGTATATAAAAATTAATTTAAAATAAAAATTGTTTAAAAGTTGCTTAAATTATTTGTCATTCTAAAGTATATAAAAAATTAATTAAAAATAAAAATTGTTTAAAAGTTGCTTAAATTATTTGTCATTCTAAAGTATATAAAAAATTAATTAAAAATAAAAATTGTTTAAAAGTTGCTTAAATTATTTGTCATTCTAAAGTATATAAAAAAATTAATTAAAAATAAAAATTGTTTAAAAGTTGCTTAAATTATTTGTCATTCTAAAGTATATAAAAAAATTAATTAAAAATAAAAATTGTTTAAAAGTTGCTTAAATTATTTGTCATTCTAAAGTATATAAAAAAATTAATTTAAAATAAAAATTGTTTAAAAGTTGCTTAAATTATTTGTCATTCTAAAGTATATAAAAAATTAATTTAAAATAAAAATTGTTTAAAAGTTGCTTAAATTATTTGTCATTCTAAAGTATATAAAAAATTAATTTAAAATAAAAGTTGTTTAAAAGTTGCTTAAATCATTTGTCATTCTAAAGTATATAAAAAAATTAATTAAAAATAAAAATTGTTTAAAAGTTGCTTAAATTATTTGTCATTCTAAAGTATATAAAAAAATTAATTAAAAATAAAAGTTGTTTAAAAGTTGCTTAAATTATTTGTCATTCTAAAGTATATAAAAAATTAATTTAAAATAAAAATTGTTTAAAAGTTGCTTAAATTATTTGCCATTCTAAAGTATATAAAAAATTAATTAAAAATAAAAATTGTTTAAAAGTTTCTTAAATTATTTGTCATTCTAAAGTATATAAAAAATTAATGAAAAATAAAAATTGTTTAAAAGTTGCTTAAATTATTTGTCATTCTAAAGTATATAAAAATTAATTTAAAATAAAAATTGTTTAAAAGTTGCTTAGATTATTTGTCATTCTAAAGTATATAAAAAATTAATTTAAAATAAAAGTTGTTTAAAAGTTGCTTAAATTATTTGTCATTCTAAAGTATATAAAAAAATTAATTAAAAATAAAAATTGTTTAAAATTTGTTTCAATTATTTTTCATGTCTTTTTTTCTTGCATTTTTTCTGATTAAATAAAAAAATAAGTCTTTTTCATTTTCCGACTTGTCAGCTTTGCCTCGATTCGTTCCGTTTCACTTGATCTTGGTTTTTGATCACAAGGTCAATGCTGCTACTTGGTCTACGAAATTGCAAGTGACAGCCATGTTGCTTTTTTACTCATACAATGTTTACACATTTTAACCGTGCATTTCTTGAGTTTCGATGGGTAAAATAAATTAACCTTGTACGCGAAATGGTTCCTCATTTAAAAATGTTTAAGGTGAGAAACATTTTTAATGGCTTATTTTTTTTTTCATATCACCCGCAAACCCTATTTACGACATTACTCGATAAGCCTTGTTTGGGGTGAGCGTTAGTAACAACAACAACAACAACAACAACATTTATAAACTATTAAATATCCTGACCTACTTTTTTTTATCTATAAAAAAGGAAAAATAAATAAAATAAAATAAAATAAAATTTGAAAGCTGTTTTACTTCTTTTAATTAAATTTATTTAAAGTTTATTTTTTTACAGTAGTTTTGGCTATCGGGCGAAAATAAAACAAGATATTATTCATTCAACATAACCTAAAAATATTCGTGTGGAAATTGGAAACTTTCACAACACAACGGTTGTTACAGTTACAAAGTCAACCGAAACAGGTACCCGCGAACAATAACAATAATAATAAGAGTAAAAAAAAAAAAAAAAAAAATCCCCAAAGCAAACATAACGGCTGATCGCTATTAGTATTTTACATTAAAGTTAAATTTTCAGCATTAAAAATGGTAAATTTATACAAATACCGTGACAGCGAATTAGTAGAAAAAAATGTACCCTAACCCTAACCCTAACCCTAACCCAGTTTTCAGATTCGTGTTCAGCACACCGAAACGTAACAGAATACTACGTAAAAGATTTTACTAATTCGCTGTCACGGTGTTTGTATAATAATACCTTAAAAATAAATGTAAAACTTATTTTAAAATTGAAAAACTACGATTTGAATAAATAATTCTACAAATTCGCGTCTTTTGAAGAGAGAATTTTGGACGCTAAAACCGTACATAACCAGATGCCGGATGTTTTATAAACGGCGACATTGTTCGTGTTACACCGGATCCAGTGCAATCGCGAAAGATAAAGAGAAAGAAAGATGTCTAATCTTTTTAAGTTTCCGATTCGTGGTGGATTCGTCTCCAAATCGCGTTTAGAAGTTGTCAGTTTTGTTTTTGTTTTGTTTGTGATTCATTTCGTCGGCTGGTTCTATTGCTACCATCTTTTGCCGTATGTGTTTCCCGGACAACACTGGACGAACAGTGTTGGTCTATCGATCCATTATTTTCTTGGTTTGTTTTCCTATTTCAATATCATGACCAACATTTGGATGCTTCTGATCACGGACACGACGAGCGGTTCATACCTCCTGCCTGCCATCCAAAAACCGAAGTGGTTCTTCTGTGGAACTTGCATTATCAATTCACCTCCAAGAGCTTACCATTGCGAATTCTGCGACAGGTAATATTTAAAAAAAAAAAAAAAAAAAAAAAAAAAAAAAGAGGCAACAATCTAAATTTTCTATTAAAGAGGTGTGGCTTTTCGAATCCGTTATTTAAAAAAAAAAAAAAAAATAATAATAATAATTAAATGAGGAACTATTTCTAGTTAAAGTCTTATTAACGTATTTAATCTGAAGAAAATACGCTTTAAGTGTAGTAGAAAAATCTAAATTTTAACAAAATGGAGTATTACAGTTACAGAACATGGAGCCAATGCTTATTTGTATATTTTTTTTATTGCTTAAGATGAAAAAAGTTTTAAAACGTATCCCCCCCCATTACTACGTTGATTTTTTTTTTTTACTCAAAAATGTTTTTAATGTCATGTCGTGTAGGGTTTGTGGGAGAGAACTCCAGCAAAGTGCTCGATTAAATTAGAATAAGTGTGTGTATGCATCTCTCTCTCTCTCTCTCTCTCTCTCTCTCTCTCTCTCTCTCTCTCTATATATATATATATATATATATATATATATATATATATATAGAAAGTGAACGTGTTTATGTGTGTGCCTGTGTACATTTTCTTATGCAATAACTTAGTCAATCTTCCGTCTACAGACTCGAAATTTGATATGCAGGGTACTGAGGTTTGGGAAAATCTTTGTAATCCGTTTTCGGCCAGAAATTTGGCTGTTAAGGAGTCAAAGTTCAACGATTTGACTTTTGAGAACTCTACCAAACTCCTCCGCCAATTTTAGGTCTAAACACTTGAAATTTTAGATATAGGTTCCTTGGACATGGATCTAACTTAATAACTTGATTTGAGCCCAAAACAATAAATGTTAAGGGGTCATGATAGGGGTCAAAGTTAAAAAAAAAATTGACCGTTTTTTTTTTCTTTTTTGCTCAACATATATATTATTAGTTCCTATAACTTTATAATATGTTTTTCGTATTGAACTGACACATCTATATTTATTTTGTCTTGAATCATTATGTTCCACCCATAAGTGACAAGTGGGTTTATAAAGAAATGGAATCTTGAAATGTAAAGCTCAACACTTATGGGTGGAGCATAATAATGATTGACAAATGATTCAAGACAAAATAAGTGTAGATGAATGTATCAGGTCAATTAAAAAAAAAAAGCTTAAGATAAGCTTATAGAAACTTTTGTTTAATTAGCGGACAAATAAATTTATCTATATTTATTTTTTTTTATCTCTTTGAATCTCGAGTTCGAGTTTTTGAAGAAACTGTTTTTGCATTGACCATTAACCTGTTAGATTAATAATTGTTATATAATTTCTGAAAGTCTTTTGGATATATTCATAGAATCACTCTCGTTTCCAAACTGTTTTTGTGCTGCGACTGCTGTGCGTGCGTATTTTGGGCCATTAAAAACGAATACTCGCAGAGGGTTTTCCCCACTGACGTTACGTGACGTAGCAACTAAACTACTTATTTGCAATGATTTTCAATGTCAACATACATCGAACACACACACACACACACACGCGTGTCCGACTGGAGACAGGAGACACTTGTTATGTCCGACTTTGACCGTCAGTAACGGTCACAAAGCAGAATCAAAGATTTGTCACAAACGACTCAAATTAACCAATCAATTTACACAATCATTTAAAAATATAGAGTATCATCTGAAAAAAGTAAAAATAAAATAAAAATAAATAAATTAAAAAAGAATAAATAAATAAAATTCGGTGTTTATTTTTACGCCCCATCTGAATATTGGCCGTGGCCGACTACTACAATAGTTTTCTATTCTGTTGATTTTTTTTTGTTGATTTTTTTAATTTTTGATACTGATACAGAATACGGACTGCTGTTTATTTTGTTTTTAGATAGGACTAGCGGGGTGGTGAATGGGGGCGCCCGGCTTTGCCCGGGCGTAAAATATGCTTTAATGTAATATTTTTAATTTGTTCAGATTCCGTATATGTTATTATAGAGTCGTGATTTCAAGTTAAAAAAAATATAATGGGTGCCATCAGTTAGAATCGAAACCAAAACTGCAGCATTCAAAGCTGGTGACGTTACCATTGTAATGTACCACGCCTATGGACTGATTAAAAATTCAAAATAAACTAAAATAAATGTACAAAATGTATAACGATTTCTTTTTTTTCAATTTTGACACATTTTGACCCTTTAAAAACAACTAAAACAACAGCAAAGACCTATAAAATAACGGCCCATAAAAAATCCAATCATTTGAGGCTCCTAGCGCCACTCTGCAACTTTGTTCAGAGGAGATAGTTTGAAAAATATGAGAAGACAGACCGACAGACATATAGCCGTTTATATATTAAATTTTTAATCTTCAATTCAATCCTTTTTTGGGTACCTTTTGTTTTAGTATATACTTATTATTATTATTTTTTTTTTTTAATAGAAATTTCTCCAGACAAGGCATGAAGCCACATAATATAAGGAGTTATGAAATAATTAAAATAAAAAACTTCAAGGTCAAAAACCAGCGAATGATAACTGTGAGACAGATAGATTTCAAGACAGAGAACAGCAATTCTCTCCCCTTTGTTAAAAACATTGCTCATGGAATATAAGGATTAAGGGAAACGAGAGTTACAAGTGTAATATGGCCGTTACTTTTTAACTGTGTTACATTTCAAACCTCTTGGGCGCATATGTTGTCTGATACCGTCGCAAAGAAACAAACAAATAAAACAGGAAAAATAAACAATCCGACTTGGCATTTTTTAAAAGTGCAAATAAAATGCATTTATTTGTGTTTTTTCTAAAACAACACATTTCATTATCTTTCCATAGTCTTTTTGTACATATGTGTGCTTTTTAAAAGTCTCTGTCCTAGCCACCTCACATTGGTGCTAGGCAACGCTTTCTCACCCTCGTATTTACATGTCCATCTTCTTCGGCAGTCAGCTTGTTTCTCTTCTTGACCACGTGGTCCATTTTTCTCTCCTTTTTTTGTGACGCAAGCTCACGCACACTTTTTAATTTGCATACATACTTTAACATCCGCTGCTGATTTTGTCACATGTGTATCATACATGCTATGTTACACTCTGCTCTCCTTAAATTGTTAGATGAAAGTATAGAATAGTTAACCCTCCCTCTCAATATTAAGAATGGGTTTCTAAATAATAATGTTATTTAACATAAAAATCTTGTTTTTAAAAAAAATCGCCTTTTGTCTAACTCTTGATTGGAATATTTCTTTTCGGTTTATTATTCAAAAAATGTTTACTCTTCAAAAAAGAATTAAGATTAACGTGTAGTATCTGTTCTACTACTTCTTCTTTTCTCATCTAGGTCTGTGAGGAAATAAATCTGTTGTATAGCCGGGAGTTTCATATTAAAGAGATATGATGGGGACATTCCTAAACACATACTTAAATCATTCGTTGACATCTATGCTGATGACACGACCATCTACGGCAACACATCAAAGGCTGTAAATGACAAGGTTCTCTCTCCTCTGATCTCTAGTGCGTGGTTCAGTGGGGGAAGTCGTGGCTGGTTACCTTTAATGCATCTAAAACCAAACTCCTATCATTACATCATCAATGCTCTGATCCCCATCTGGCATCAATTGAAATGGATGGCTCTTTTCTGGGAGAAGCCCAGTGTTTTGACAAGCTTCTGGGTTTGTCCTTTACTCCTGATCTGAAATGGAACACGTACATCAAGACAAGGTTGTTGGAAAGATGGTGGGATCCTTCTTCCGCTCCAGAAGATATCTCACTACTGATGCAATTCTCTATCTATATAAAAGCCAAGTGCATCCAAGGATGGAATACTGCTGCCATATCTGGGCAGGAGCTGCTAAAAACAGCCTATCCTGCCTTGACAGAGTACAAAATAGACTTCATGGCTTAGTGGAAGATGCCCTTTTCTCTACCCTGCAACCTCTCTCCCACAGAAGAGATGTTGCGAGCCTATCCTTGTTTTATTGTTATTTCCATGCCAGTTGCTCGTCTGAACTCCAATCTCTGGTCCCCCCTCGCCAATCTTTCACGAAAAAAACCCCGTCTAGCTGAATCCACTGTGAAAAATTTCCCCCATTCTTTATCTGTGCCTAAATCAAAACGTGGATTCCATGAACAAAGCTTCTTTCTTAGAATTGCACGCCTGTGGAACTCTGTTCCGTCTGCCTGCTTCCCACCGGATTACAACTTGGATGTGTTCAAGTCCAACGTTAACAAATTCCTAATGAATCGCCCCCTTAAGTAAACACTTCATTAAATCTCCACACTAACATACTGTACTTGCAGTAACCCTTATCCCTGAGTGGCTTCCGGGCCTTGATAAGTGGTGACCACCGTGTAAAAAAAAAAAAAAAAAAAAAATTATATTGATGAGGAGGAGATACATTTATACTGTTCTGTGGAGTGTTTCTTCCTATATCACATATAGCAAGGAGAGGGTGATCAATTCTTTTAGCACAGGAGGAGAGGACAGTCATTACTTATGATGGAGAGGGGGACACATTACTTGGATGGGTTATACAATGTTCATTAATAACCATGAGGGACAAAGTTCATATAAACGATTACACACATTACCTTTACTTGTTGAATAACGACATGAAGACAACAGTTACAAAAACATGATAACTTCTTTATTATCATATCGACCAGTCGAATGATGATGATGTCAAGGAATTCAAAGTCATTTCTACATGTTTAAAATGTTCTCCCTTCGCTTGTAAAGGGACCCTCCTCTGAATATGTCAGCTCTTGCTGACCAACTCTGCGGACCGTTCGATCCAGACTCAACTGCCCGACTGCAACACTGCAACCTTCGATCTGACTAAAACTAGCTCCTATATTGAGAATTCCCTTCCTGCTATGACGTCATGTATAGCTCAAAACATGACCCAATCACGTGGGGAACTCGCGTGGCTTAAACATACATTTCGGCACATGTTCCACAACACATTTCTGCAGATAAAGAATTCTCAGTAATCTATTTTTCAACCTAACTTATTTTCAATATATTTCAACCTAACTTATTTTCAATATATTTCAACCTAACTTATTTTCAATATATTTCAACCTAACTTATTTTCAATATATTTCAACCTAACTTATTTTCAATATATTTCAACCTAACTTATTTTCAATATATTTCAACCTAACTTATTTTCAATATATTTCAACCTAACTTATTTTCAATATATTTCAACCTAACTTATTTTCAATATATTTCAACCTAACTTATTTTCAATATATTTCAACCTAACTTATTTTCAATATATTTCAACCTAACTTATTTTCAATATATTTCAACCTAACTTATTTTCAATATATTTCAACCTAACTTATTTTCAATATATTTCAACCTAACTTATTTTCAATATATTTCAACCTAACTTATTTTCAATATATTTCAACCTAACTTATTTTCAATATATTTCAACCTAACATGTCAGTTCTGTCCGGTAGACTGTGCTGACTTCGATCCAGCTCGACTGCCTCCTGTCACCAACTCCCGATGGATTAAACTAGCAACTATATTGAGAAATTCCCTTTCTGCTAGGACGTTATATGTATGGCTCTATACCTGATCGTCTAACGTGGCTTAAACGTGCGTGGCTCGGCACATGTTGCTAACACACTTCTGCAGACAAAGAATTCTCACAAACCTATTTTCAACCTTACCTATTTTCAATATTTTTCTAAATTGCATTGTTTATTATTTTCTAGCTGACCTCATTTTAATTCAGTTTTCATAAAAAGAATTGAACAATTAAATTCTTTTTACAAACAAACATATCTAAACTATTTTATATGAAATTGAAAAATGCAAAATCCCAACATTCCATTTTCTGAATCTATCCTGAACCTTGCTTACAAGGTTCGAATCTTGGTCTATCCTAATCTCATTTTCCACTGATGTAAAAGTTTTCTTACAAGAAAAGGGGACCCTTTTCTTGTAACAAATCTTTCTAGACTGTGGCAATTTTTTCAATAGCTGGTTAAATTTCTTTCATAAACTAACAATGAATCGTCATTAATACCAATACCTCTCAGAGAGTCGAGTTTGGTCTGTCCCATGAGTGACCACTCTTCGCTTTTATTAGGTTGCGTGCCTGTTATACAAATTACTTTCTAGGCTTTTTCATGCACGGCACAGATGATTCATTACCACTGATGACGGGAGCATTGGCTCTGTCTATTTTTTATTTACTTTTATTTTTTTTTTATTATTTATTTTATTAATTTTTTTTTTTACTCTTTTTATACAGTGTAATTCTGATAGAAGAGACCCGAATATAAGAAAAACGGATATAAAAGAGATTTTCTCTTGTCTCAAATTAGAGCCGGTCCTGGATATAAACTATATCCAGTGGTGAGGCCCCAGTTTGTGGGCTTTAGGGAGTGTGGAGCCACCCTTTAATTGCCATTGCTCCCAGGTCCACTCTGACCCGGAGTGGTAGTACTTGTTAGGGTCCTAATTATGGGTTAAATAGAAACCGACTTGAAAACAACAAATATATTCTATTAAAAAATTTTTCTTACGAATCTTTGGATTCGGCATTAAATAACTTGAAAAGGGTTGATATGCCGTAAAACCAAAACAACTAAACTAAACCAAATTAGAGCCTGTGTTAATGTATAGTGTAACCCGGATGTAATAGAGCTGTAGGGATCTGAGAAAAGGTCTCTTATATCCGAGTTACATTGTATCTCAATGTGTATTACAGGAAACTTCATTAAAAGTAACTATGAGGGTATTCTGTTTAGAGTAGTGTTTCTTTTACTTTAGTAGAACCCTTCCAATAATAGTGATGTCCTAAAGAACTCCTACATAAAAATATTTTACAATTATATATTTCTCCTCCATAATACATTGTAAACAATATTTTTCTTTCTGTAACCAGTTTAGGTTAAAAAAAACCCAAAAAAACATTTTCTTTCTCAAATTTATTTACAATTTTGAAGGGGGGGGGGAAATCCACATATTTTTCTAACAACTAAATAAATAACTTCCTTCTTTCAGCACAGCTAAACTATATGAGTTTGTAGTGTAATTCAAATCTTGGCGATAGCTAAATACTTGATGCTTCGCCAGGATTATCAAGAGTTTTTTTATTGTGATGCCATCACAAGATGGGGTGCCTACCACAGCTTAAGAGAGCCCCATCTATCCTTGAGAGAAGGATAGACTGTGCCAATCTCTCAACATGGTATTTTACCTCACGGTAAATAAATAACAACACTACTAAATAACTGGATCCCCTTTTTCCAATTTATTCACAATTCAAAAATAACCAAAATAATAACTTCCATGCATTTATAAGAAAATTAAGTTAAAAAAAAACCCTTGAAAACTGCATTTGCACATATGTGCAAAGACATAATAATCTCAGCCTCATTCATCAATATCTCTTGAAGGGAACCTCGGCAAGTTCTTAAAGAACTTCAAAGTTCTGTAGAACCCTGACTAAGAAATTCTAGTCTCGAGACTTCAATTTCTATTCAGCTTATTTTTATTCTCTCTCAAGGTGGTTATTAGCTATTAAATGTAAGAAATTATTTCTCGCATCCCAATTTCCTCCCGACAGAAGCAAAAGAATCCACAAATACAAAAGCCATACCTTTCGAACTTAAAATTTATTCAAGTAACAGCAATGAAAGTTTGTTGGTTCTGATATTGTCCTTTTGCAAAACGGTAGCTTGTTTGCTTCCATCCGCCTGGAGCCAGTAATATGCATTCCTATTGTTGGAATGTTAGTTCGTTGTTTCTATTAGGACCCATAAATATTCATGGTGAACTCGGCGGGAATGTTGGCGCCTATAATTAGGCATAATGTGAACCACTTAGGACTCAAGATGAATTGAGATAAGATCCAATATTTGGTAAATAAACATGAAGAACAGTTCTTGAATGTCATCCTTAATTTGGATAGATTCAACAGGATAAGTAGCCTCTGCTTGTAGAGATGTGGTCCTTTGTTCACCAACTATTAGGTGTTCATGAAGGAATTGTCTTAGCTCCCTCTAGTGCGAGCTGCTGGGTTGAGCCTCTCCCAATGCCGAGTTCTGTGTAGACTTAAAAGAAAGCATGATACAAAAGCGCGCCAAGTGAATCACCTGACACATTCAAATTTAAACCAATGACAGCCGACCACTAATGCGTGGGCGGTTAAACAAAAAGAAAGATGGCGACTGTATATGGAATTTCTCACATAAGATGGTCATTGAATGTTAAGTGATCCCTTTGTTTCATGGATCTACAATGTAGGCTTTGCAGTTTGAATGTTGCCATAAGATGTTTTGATTTGCTAAGGTTTATGCATTTAATAACCCTGTTGATAAGTCACTTGGAATTGATGGTTTGCCTTACAAGTTATATTCATGGCTTTTGCCATGTTTGTCTTTTTGTTGCATTATATTTATATTACTGGTTTAGGAATGAGTGTATTTCTTAGTATTTTACCCAAAGCATAATCGAGTTACTTTGCATGGAATAGACAATTAAATTTTTTTTTTTCTTTTTTAATCGTTTATTAACCTCTAAAAAAGCATAATGCCACTGAGGTTTAAGGTGCTAATGGGGGCAAGATTTATAGGGGAAGCAACCTAAAGGGAAAGTTGGGCAGCAAGATGTTTTTTTTGCATTATATTTAAATTTTTGCATGTTATGGTTGGGGAAATAGAGAGCAGGAAGGGAATTTCAAAACGGACAGGTTGAGACTTTGTTGATTGTCGTATTGATCAGAGTTTTTTGGAGGGAGGTACAGTTTGGATGGAATAGATAATTAAAAAAAGATTTTTTTTAATCTTTTATTGACCCCAACAAAGCATATTGCCACCTGCAATGGAGGCAACCTAAGTAGGAAGTTGATTAGCAAGATGTTTGTTTGCATTATATTTAAATTTCTGTATGTTATCTCTGCTATGTTGACGTGTGCAAACACGACGTGAAAGCATGTGATATTGACCCTACCAGCTGAGAGCCGAAAGTTAAAGTTTGCAACATCTGGAGACAAATAGTAACCAAGGGTTTGACCCCTGGGAAAAGTCCATTGCAGAACGAGTGGAGATCAAAAGACTATTCAGGAAGGCCAGTCAACAAAATCCAACAGACCACCAAAACAACGCACCGACCTTCACCTGCGACGTCTATCGTAAAAAGGTTGAGATTTTGTTGATAGTCTTCTACTTCCATTGACGAATTTGTATATGTTATGATAATGTATATGTTATGATATGTTATGATAGACCTATTTTAGGAATAATGGACTTATCCAGAGACTCGTTATATCTAACACATTATTGGATAATGAATTGTGCCATTCATTTGATATCAGTTTGCGGCTGCATTGGCTTATCAGTTAAGGTTCTGACTCTGCAATCACTCCATCAGAAACTGGGTCATATTGGTGGCCTTAAATCTGGCAGGCTGAGACATTTGTTTTGGGTGGTCCTAGGAGGTCCATCCTCCAAGTCCTTGCCTCCTGACTTCTGGGTGGAGTAAATTTATTGCTTAAGTGTCTGAGGCACCTCTACTGGGGAATGCCGATGGGGCCTCCCAGGCAATTTTTAATAAGCTAGAGTGCTCCTCGTTTAGTAGCATTGGCTTTTATTTCTCCTCCCTCCCTCCTTTCGACCTTCGACCTTGTGTCACATGTTCCTGCAATGGGAAGAAAGTAAATATCTGTAACGATTCATAGTAGTTATGTGACCTGCATAAGCCCCCCCCCTCCCCACCTTGTAACCTGTACCTCTGTCACGCATTTTTTCCTAATACACTTTTTAAATTATACCACTGTTTGTTTTGATAATTACTGGCTTGAACGGTTACAATTGTATGACTTTGTTAAATTAGTACTAATTTTTAAAATTGTTTTTTTCTTCTTCAGATGTGTTCTCAAAAGGGACCACCATTGCGTCTTTCTTGGAATCTGCATCGGACACAGCAACTTTCGGTATTTCCTAATGTTAGTCTTTCATGCCTGGGCAGCGTGTTTCTACTTATCACTGCTGAACATCCCTTACACATTAAAATTGTTGGGTGGATTCTCCTTTACCTATATGTTCAGCGTTATGATACCTTTGTTGTCCTGGATCTTTGGGGTGTTACAGGCAACCTACGTGGTCGCAAGTTTTGCTACTGGCATCTGCTCATTGATTTGTGTCGTTATGTTCTTATGCTTGCTATTCCACTGTCGAAATATCTACAACGGCCAAACAACTTACGAACGCCGCTGCACCAACCGTGAATACGATCTCGGTTGGAAGAGAAATGTTCTTGAAGTTCTCGGATATAATTTCTATCTTGTTTGGGTATTTCCTCTGATTCCCTCGCCACTGCCAGGAAATGGGATTGATTTTGTAACGAAAGCATCATTAGAAGCTACGAAAACAATGTAAGCTGAGGATGGGTAACTCTTTTTGACTAAGAAAACAGAAAAAGCTCTTGTTGACTTTGCAAATTTTCAAAGAGTTTTTGTACCGTGGAGAAAGAAAAATAGTGCAAAAATGTTGGTGGCTCTTACAATTCCATCAAAGAACCATCAAAGATGCTTCAATTTAACCAAAAATTTACTGCTATATTTTTTTGTTTTAATTTGTTTGGTGATAAACACAATATTTATTTTTGATTTGGTTTCTACTCTCTGCACGCTACTCTAGGCAGACGGTAAAAAGATTTCAAATTTTGTATTTAAAATTTTTTTATTTTTTGCCAGGAGGGAATAATTCTTAATATAATGAGAGTATCCGTTCCATCATAAATGAAAGAGAAATATTACATTTTCTAAACAAATCAATCAAGCGCTAAAAACGTTTGATTATTATAATTAAATATATTTGCATTCAGAGAATTATTTATCTCATACTATATTCATCAAAATAAAATTTATCAAAATGTTTTTTATATCAATCAACCACAAAAAAATTCTTCCTTTATATATAATATATGTATATGATAATAAAATACTAAAAAATCCGCCGATATGAATTAAAAATGGAAAAGAAGAAACAAAATGCGCAACGATTCATCTTTTCCATGGGTTTTATTCAAAAGATTGTAGATTTGAATATAATTGTTTTCCTTTTTCTTTTTTTTTTATAGCTGTTTTAAAATGAGAAGTATTTTCATTCGGCTTCCAGTTAGTATATGTACGATTCATATTTCTATCTTGGTTACACCAATTGAAAGCCAAAAAAAATATTTCACATTTGAGAACATCTAAAAAAAACAAAACAATTATATTCAAACGTACAATCTCGTGAATAAAACCCCACGGAACAGACAAATCATCGAACATTTTGTTTCTTTTCCATTTTAATGGTTGTATCGATTGGTTTCCTAGATGTAAATCTAATGAAACTCATGTGATTAAAGAGTGCTCAATGCAAGACAGAGCTGGTATATAGTCTGTTTATTATACAAACATTATTGGTTATATATATGCAGACATGTTTGAATTCCACTGAAACATGTATGCACATATGTAATAATGTTTGTATAATAAACAGACTATATATGTATATATATATAAACTTACATATAATATGAAAAAATAAAGACAGTGCTCAATTAAGTAAATAAGAGTATATGTTTATTTCAATGTTATGCAATTATTGAATGACTGGATTTGTCATACTATGGGTTTCATGGATCAGATGCAACTGAGAAGTTAGAGGATGCAGTCAAAATGTGTCTATTTTTCAAATTGATCACCAATCGAATTAACAGATTGATTAGACACAATTTACTGTGCTATGTAACTTCTTAGTTATGTTTGATCCATGCAACTTATGGTATAGCATTTTGATCATACAATGAATGTATAATATTAAAATAAACACAAATGTATATTTATTTTATTTTAAGTGTTTTTGCCTTAGTTTGAGCTTGCATTTCTGCTCCCATTCACGAATTGCTGAGTGGGAAGAGAAGTATTTGTTTTTCTTTTTTATTAATGAAATGACTGTTGACAAAAAGTACTTGTATATATAAATATTCGGATATATAGCAGGTATCATTATAATGGGAAGGTTGGTTATTCTCTGTGCCTTTTCTGCTTTCGCATAACTAGAACCCTGCAAAAAACTTGTTCATTGTTTTTTTTTGTATTTTTGTGTCGGGGAAAAATTTTGTTGGGGGGGAAAAAAGTAAAACACGTGCAGCTTTTTTTTTGTAACAATATATTATTTCTAATTCGGTTGATGCTTAATAGAATTTTGGACCAAGTATATTTTGAACACTCAAATTATGATGAAAGGAACAGATTTAGCATGACACTATGTTACATTATAGTCGAACCACCAAACTGAAGCAACACTCACCTTAAGCAGATTGAACCAGCTTCCTCTGAAGGAAGAAGTTTCATGGAAATATAAAATTCACAAGCAGTTCTTAGTCACTTGTATATCTCTGTCAGAGGAGATGACAATGTTAGGTTTTTATTTTATATTTTTTTAATGGAAATCGCTCGAGACAAGGCATAAAACCACTTAATGTAAAGAGGTAAAAATATATTTAAAAAAAAGTACTACTACAAGGTAAAAATCTAGCCTATAAGTGTTAGATAGATTCTGAGCCAGTAGACAGCAATTTTTCCACTTTGTCAGAAACATTGCTCATGAAATGCAAGGACTAAAGGACAAAATAAGAGAAGTGGGCATCATGAGGCTGTCGAGATATCAGCCTTCATCTACATATATTGGCTGGTATTCCCAAATGGTCACTCGTCTGGTTATAACAGGCTCAACATTGCTTAACTTAATGATCTACTGAGAATCGGCATGTCAATGTGACTGCCATATGTGTTACATCATATGTGTTACATTACAGCTGCAAATTGAAAATTAAATTAATGTTTAGTTAGATAGAAAGATATACTGATGAGTCATAAGAGTTCATAGAGGGGGAAGTGATCATTTTCTCTAACTTGTCTCCCCTTCCTGTTTCTCTCTCTGTTTCTTTCACTCTCTTCTTCTATCCCTTTGTGTGGAAAGGTAACTCTTTAAAAAAAAAAAAAAAACAATAAAGAAAACTTGGTGTTTTTTTTTTTTTTTCACCTACTCTATCCTTTTCTCTAGCAACGATAGATTTTCTTTTTTTATTGTTTATGAAGCAAACGCTTTTATTTATGAGATAAAATAGCAAATAATTATGAGTATGCATTATCTGATATAAAAATGCTAAATTGTGTCTTTTTTTTTTATTATTATTTAAAAAATTTTTTTTATTTGGTAAATTCCGTTATCAACATTCTCCAAATAAATAAAAAAAGAAAAAGTCCTGCTACCTTTTCTATTTCATTCTCTTATTTTATTTTTTGGTCAATTTATTTTCAATAAATTAAACAGATTTCAACATTACTTATAACCAACTTATATGTGTGTGTAATATATATATATATATATATATATTACTTAAATCATGTTTTAGGGGGAAAAAAAACTGTGCGTTCTGTCAAGTTTCATTGTATATGTCAAACACTGAAATGAAAATTAGGTCAGGAAAATATAGTTGCCATCCAAACAAGTCGAGAAAGAGGCTAGCTAAGGAATAACGATAACTATGTTATTAGCATGTCTTTTTTTAACTAGATAATTATGAAAAGATGTTCTCGTTCTTACTTGGCTTGTTATCATTTTTTCTCATTCTTTATAAAGATGGTGACCATATTTTTTCACAAAATTTAAAATTAGCACAGATTTAACCATATTCAACCATCAATTTGGTATACAAGCATTCCTTCTAAATCAATGCTATAACTTTTGCACGTTTTCCATGGGGGG